>NW_026526721.1:32628754-32846254 GCF_024362965.1 Panthera pardus | reverse complement strand
AAACTGAACTCCAAATGTGACATGAAGAGTTTAAAATAGAAAAAAAGAATCTGCCTTGTCAAGGGAGAAGAAAACTTGTTTCACTGAATCTGAGCTCTGGATGGTAGGGGGACAAGGTCTTCCTTGAAAATTCCCATCCAAAGAATGATGTCCATGGATGGAGTACATGTGTCATTCAGTCGGTTAAGCATCCGACTTCAGCTCAGGTCAGGAACTGGCTTCCAGCCTGGAGTGGGGCTCTGTGCTGACAGCTCAGACCCTGGAGTCTGCTTCAGATTCTGTGTCTCCCTCTCTCTCTCTACCCCTCCCCCAATTATGCTCGTTCTCTCTCTTTTTCTCTCTTTCTTTTTCTCTCTCAAAAATAAATAAATAAACATTAATAAAACAAAGAATTATGTCCAAGGAGAAAAGTAAAAACAAAACAAAACAAAAACCTGCATTTGGAGGCAGGATAATTAGTATTATACCATATGATTATTTTTTTATTTATTTATATATATATTTTTTTTAATTTTTTTTTCAACGTTTTTTTTTTTTTTAATTTATTTTTGGGACAGAGAGAGACAGAGCATGAACGGGGGAGGGGCAGAGAGAGAGGGAGACACAGAATCGGAAACAGGCTCCAGGCTCTGAGCCATCAGCCCAGAGCCTGACGCGGGGCTCGAACTCACGGACCGTGAGATGGTGACCCGGGCTGAAGTCGGACGCTTAACCGACTGCGCCACTCAGGCGCCCCTACCATATGATTATTTAGTGTGATCTTAAGCTGGCTTCAAAAAATCCACATGTCTCAGGTTACTCATCTCTCACATCAGAAAAATACCATCTTTTGGGGGAGCCTGGTGGCTCCATCAGTTAAGCCTCCAACTCTTGATTTCAGCTCAGGTCATGATCTCACAGTTTGTGAATTCGGAGTTGGAGCCCCATATTGGGCTCTGCACTGACAGCGTGAAGCCTGCTTAGGATTCTGTCTCCCTTTCTCTCTGCCTCTCCCCCACTCACTCTCAATCTCTCTCTCAAAGTCAATAAACAATAAAGTTCAAAAATTATTTAAAAAACACAAAATACCATCTTTTTTGGTAACTAATTTCAAGTTACAGAGAAGCTATTTATTTCAAAGTACAAGTAAGATATTACAGATACAACACTAAATCTATAACAAATTATTCAAATGTAAAATTATATGAGTATTCATACAATACACCTTTAATTAGAATGTCTGACAATTTCTATTTTTAACTGATGGCAGTTATGCCTGTAGTTTGAATTTTTATTTTTATATAATTTCAAACTTAGAGAAAATTTTCAGGACGAGCACAAAGAACAATGGTATATTCCTTACGGAGATTCACCACTTGTTAACTTTTTCATCCTTTTAAGTGTCTCTCTGTCTCTCTAGCTCTCTCTCCCATCCTCTCCTCCCCCCATTCACATTATCGAAATCTGAAAATTTAGCCATGACATTACCTAATTTATTGCCTAATATTACCTAATCCAGAGGTCAAGGTGAATTGTTTTCGATTGTACTTAATAGTTATTTTGTCCTAGTCTAGGATGCAATTCAGGATAACATCACATTTAAGAATCATGTTGTTTTAGTCTTCTTTAATTGGATTATTGTGTGTGTGTGTGTGTGTGCATGTGTGTGTAGTGTGTGTGTGTATGTGTGTGAGAGTGTTGACATTTTAAAAAGAGTACAGCCAGATTTTTTGAAATAGTTCCTCAATTTAAGTTTGTCTTTCATTTCATCATGATTAGGTTCGGGTTATCAATTTTAAAGGAAATGTCACAAAAGTGATATTGTGTCTTATCTGTGCATCAAGCACATCAGGAGACACATAATTTTAGTTTGTTCTAGTATTGATAATGTCAACATTAATCACTTGGACAAGGTAGTGTCTCCTAGGTTTCTCCACATTAAAATGTCTGCTTCTTCTCTGTAATTAATAAATAATTTGTGAGGAGATACTTTGAGACCATGAAAATATTCTGTTCCTCACCATATTTTCACTCATTAATATTAGCATCTGTTGCTTATTCTTGCCAGTATCAATTAGTACTGAGATGATAATCAAAGTTGGTTTCTAACTCCATCATTTGACTTAAATGTATTAATTATCCTGTTAGTGTAATGTGTTACTCATTTCTCCCATTCATTTAAGTATCCATTCCTTTGCTTATATCAGTACAGATTAATAGATCTTTATTTTATTTTATTCAATGGTTTATAACATGCTATCATTATTTAATTGTTCCAGTTGACTCACATTTGGCTAATGAGAACCCATTCAAGCAGACTCTATGTCTTTGACGTGTTGCCAGCACTTTTTGAGCACTTTTTATTCTCTGGCATATTTTGCAGCACACAATGTTTCAGGCTCACTTTATTTTCTTCCTGCTCTAGTCCAGGAGTTAGCCATTTCCCTAAGAAGCCCTCGCTGCATTAAGTGAACATTAGGTATACTCAGTGCTGTTAGGATGTCATTGTTTTCAGGCCTTTTAAGTGAGCAGAACTTTGTAACTATTCACACACGTTAATATTTGATAGATGCAGATATCGATTATATAGATATGGATAAGTATGTACCAAGTTCATAAATTCATCTGAATACCTCCAATTCCAATCCAATGGCGGTGGATTAAGTTTAGCCTTCCCTCTTCATAAAAGTCTTCTTCAACAAGGAGAAACTTGGCTTCCCTTATTCTCAATATATTTTACTTCTGTACTTACATACCCAATTACAGAATAGACAGAAATTATGAGAATTGCTAACCCTCACCACTGCAAATAAAAAAATTGACTTCATAATTTACTTAGATTAGTTCTGTTTTGTCCCCATCCATGTAGTGATGATTTATTGAAAATAAAGTTAGAGGCACCTGGGTGGCTCAGTTGATTAAGTGTCTGACTTCAGTGCAGGTCATGATTTCGCCGTTCATGAGTTTGAGCCCCACATTGGGCTCTGTGCTGATAGCTCAGTGCCTGGAGCCTAATTTGGATTCTGTGTCTCCCTCTCTCTCTGCCGCTCGCACTCTCACTCTTACTCTCTCTCTCTCTCTCTTTCAAAAGTAAAGATTAAAAAAATAAAATAAATAAAATAGTTATGTATTTCAGTTTAGAAATAACATAGTGGTTGGTTTTTGATTTCTTGAGTCATAGGAATTTTAAGAATACTTAATGTATTAGAGTTTTAGATTTGTATCTAAAGCATATATGCAACTATTTTCTTTTTTTCCTTTTTTTTTCTTTGTTTATGGTGTTTGGTTACCATGTAATACAATATTGTCATCATTTTTAATATTATTTTCAGATAGTTAAAATGTCAATACTTACCTGAATTGTATCTGGATTTGAGTCATTCCTAGAAAACCTTTGCAACACATAGGTTATAAAGCAAATTCACTCATTTTTCTTCTCATATTTGTACAGTGTTATTCCTTGCATACAGTTCTTTGATCATTTTGAAGTTTATTCTTAGGTATAGTGTTGGCTATGAATCTAATTTTATCTTTTCCTGAATTCCTATTCAGTTGTCTCAGCATCATTTCTTGAAATGTTCACTTTTGCCTTCATTGTAAAAATGCCATTTGTATTATATACCAAATCTCCATATATGTGTGACTGTATTTCTGAACTTTCATTTGTTTTCCACTAGTCTATGTGTCCATACCTGTGCTAATAGCATGCTGTTTTCATAACACAGTTTTTATGTTATGTTCTGATATTTTGTAAGCTTAATCTCTTCTGGTAGTTTTTGTTGCTTAGTATCTTTCTGGCTATTCTTGAATGTTTATTTATACATATTACTAATTCATGAAAAAGACTTTCAGTGTAGCAGCACTGATAGAGCTCCAAGCCAATGGAAAGTAGATTTGGTTTTAGAGTACATATTTAGGAAACAGCCCTAGCCTCTCAGCAGGAGTCCAGGAATCTGCATGGTATCAGAGCCGAACCTGACATTGGTGTTGGGCCAGGAGGCAGAACCATTATTGCCCAGCAATGGTGCAGGATTATGATGCAGCAGCATGAAGTTTGTCCCACCCATGGACATATGCATATGCTCATATACGTATGTTTAGCACTCTTCTCTCTGTCCACTAAGCTTAAGCTACAAGCAGTCAGTTGAGAGTGAGTGATAGGTAGCTTGGCTCAAGTGGCTAGCGAGATGGGTTATGGGGTATAATACTGTGTCACAAGATACTCATTTAAGATACTCATTTACAGGCAGGGGCAAGGAAAAACCAGAAACCTCATTCTTGTCCTTTAAGCTGAAATACTCCAATCAACACAATTACCTTCAAAAAAGAGTCTTAGCTCAAGACACCGGCTTCAGCCTTCTGCTAAGTTATGACATGGGCGAAGCATAGGTCAGGTCGTTTGTTACAGCTCAAGCTCCGGTCCACTGGCAAGTCTCTGACAGGAAAAAAACATCTCTAATTGAGATGCAAAAAGCTATATGATAAAGAATCTAACATTTCAAGGACTTCCAAGACCAATAAGATGAGGATAGTTGGGTCTTTTTCTTCCTTCAGTACACTTCACTTTGGACCTTGACCCTGTTCATCTGGCAGACATCCTTTAGGATACCCATCGTGTCTACACAGCTCAGCAGGGCTGACCTATGAAAACAAGGAAGCTGGCAGAAGTCCAAACACCACTACATAGATCTCTTCCATGATGTTGGTTGTAAGAAAATTGTACAGTAAAATAGGACCCAAAATAAGGGAGAGGAAATGTTCGAACTCCTCAGCTGTTATCCCTTTAGCAGGCTGGCTCTGTCAGTGGCTCTGTTGGTCCTGCGGCTCTTAGGTTTGGCTTAGCACTGGTCAGCCTGGCTTCTTCAGGCAAGGAAGTCTCCTTGGCCTGTGCAAGCTTGGCATCGAGGTATTGCTCTGCAAAATAAATAAGAGGCTGCTCTTCCGGGTGTGTCTTAGGTGGTACGCTTCACTCTTGACCCAAGCAGAATTCTCCTCTTCATCTACAGCAGCATTCCATGCAGTATCAGACAGAGTGGGATCTAGGAGATGAGGGGTACACGTCACTCAGATTCAGCTCATGTCAAAAGACGTGTGCACACACAGCTTTAGAGCAAGCAGGTTCTAACTCATCTTGCTTGCTTTCCTGTATTAGGACGGTCACAAGGGCTTTTGTCCACAATCTTTCTCTCAATCTTTCTCTCACTGGAAGTACCAGGAAGTCGCAGCACAGGTCTTGGGGTGGGAGGTATTAACTCCTTCATCCCAGGTCTTGAAGGGGATACCAGTTAGCTTTCCTTCCTTGCCCACTCTTACCTAAAATATCTTATAAGGTATTTTTTTCTTCCAAGATTTCATTTAAATTCAAGGTATTTAATATATAGTGTAGGATTGGCTTCAGGTTATAAGGTATTTTAAAATCATTGTGACTCTTCTTTCTGTTCATTACATTAACTACACGAATATTAAAAGATATTTTTTATTTTAAGTACTCAAAATTATTCTTAAAAATTCACTGAGAGGGATGCCAGAGTGACTCAGTTGGTCAGGCATCTGACTCTTGATTTCAGCTCAGGTCATGATCTCACAGTTCCTGAGAATGAGCCCCTCTTGGGATTCTCTCTCTCCTTCTCTCTCTGCCCCTCTCATGCTTGTGCTCTCTTTCTCTCTCTCTCTCTTTCTCTCTCCCTCTCTCTCTTTCTCTCTCTCAAAAGAAATATTTTTTAATTGACTGCAAAAATTACTTATTAAATGACCTTATTCACTTTACCTCTGCACTGTTTCTTTTCTTGAAAATGGAGTAAAAAGAAAAGAAAGAAAATTTAGTAAATATAAGCTTTATTATTTATCAATATTTTCTTACCATTGGTTTATATTTTGTCTTTGTTCTTCAGGGAACAGATACAAATCCAATTAAGCCGCAAAACATTACCCCAACACCCATCACAGCAACTGGACCCTTTAACATTTTATTAACCAGTCAGTTACTTACAGTCTCATTTCACTTAGGTATTAAGAACATTAATGCCTGTCATAAAATAATTCATACACTTATTTGTACCTGGTAGTTATTATATCTTTATAATGGCATGAATTTTAATCTCTCCTAGAGAAAAACCACCAGGGACATTGAACTAGCAATTATTTTAAAGAGCAGTCCCATCCTGGAAACTCAGATGGATTAGGATAAGAAAAATTATTTAAATTTGCAAATGCTTTTTAAATAATGTCAGTATTTTCACTTTCCTCATTTTCTCTTCTAAAGCAACTAGTATTTTCTTATCATCCACATTAGCTTTTTAAAATGTAAATAGTTTGATAGGCATTTTTTTATTAAATTACTATGGGACACTAGTGACCATGGATTCACAAACATGAAGCATCAACCAAACAAACAAACAAAAAATAATGTGCTAAGCAAGACCTATTTAATTGTCATAAAAATTGGGCACATTCTGAGGCACAGAAAACCAAGCAATACTAAAATCAGAACATTTTGGACCAAATAATTGTTTTATTGTCATCTTAAAACAGTTAATCACATTTCATCATGACCAGGGTCCATATGGGTTTAATAAGTAAGCTTCTTGAAAATAAGACTCCTATCGTGTTCTGCTAAAAATGTGTTCAATTTGTGTTGTGGTCTCCAGTTTCTTCAACACAGTGCAACAAACACAGTAGGCAACAAATAAAAGATTCTCAGTTCCTTGAATCAAATTGTACCACAACAGGTAACTTTTTATCTGCATATGCTTGAAGACAATGTTTTCTTGGATTTTGAACAATTGTAATAAACTAGAGAATAATTTATGATTACAGCATAGTTGTTTCTCAAACTGTGTCCTGGGAATACCAGCATTCCCCAAAATGTGAATGGGTATTATGTGATCATAAAAATAGTAAATCCATTTAAATATCAAAATAAGGAAGCTCCTGAAGCCTGAACTAAATAAACCACGATCTTTAACACTAATTCTCTGCACTTTTCTCAAAAACAAAACAAAAAAAAGGTAATTGAGGGGCACCTGGGTGGTGCATTCGGTTAAGTGTCAGACTCTTGATCTCAGTTCAGGTCGTGATCTCACAGTTCTTGAGTTCAAGCCCCACATTGTACTCTGTGCTGATGGTGCCTAGCCTGCTTAGGATTCAGTCTCTCCTTTCTGCCCCTCCCCCACTGTTCTCTCTCTCCCTCTCTCTCTCTCTCTCTCTTTCTCCCTCAAAATAAATCAATAAACTTAATGAATTAAAAAAAAAAAAAAGAAAAAGTCATTGAAACCCCTTAGAACAAGACCATCTCAGAACAAAGTTTGGGAAATGAAATTAGTAATTATTCTAACTACAAATGATATCATTAGAATATAGATTTTTTTTTAATTAAGTGAACTAACAACCCTCAGTTGCAATGTTACAGAACTAGTCATGGTAAACCGACATCAAATGTTGATTTCCAAAATGCCCAGAACAAGGGTAGCTGGAGCTACATATATTCACGATTGATCCAAGAAATAGTTAACCTATAAGGAATCAGTAGAACAAAATGCAAATATTTGAGATAATCCTCCAATTCTGGTATTTATATTACTTAAAAATTTTCACCATAAAAGGAGCGCATAGGTGGCTTACTTGGTTAAGCATCCAACTCTTGATTTCAGCTCAGGTCATGATCTTACAGTCCATGAGATCAAGCCCATGTCAGACTTTGCGCTGACAGCTCGGAGCCTGCTTGGGATTCTCTCTTCCTTTCCCTCCTTCCCTCTCTAGTCCTCCCCCACTTTCTCTCTTTCTCTGTTTTAAAATAAATAAACATTTAAAAAATTAAAAAAAATTTTTTTTCACCATGACAGCTAATCATACAACCTATAATGATCTTGTGGCTGTAATATTGGTTGAACTTCAGTGGAGAAGATATAAAACAAAAGTAGGGGGGGAGAAAAGTACAGGTAAAAAAAGAGGGGGAAGGATAGATAATAGGAAATGGAACAAAGGCCATGGAGAAATTGATGAGGTAACTGCTAAAAATGGAATTAAGTTTTGAAAACAGAAAGGGAGAGGCGAGAGGGAGAATAAGAACCACCTGAGTGCTAAACTGGCTTGTTGGTAATAAATGTTCTGTGGTTTTGAAAATGAATATAAAAATAAACGAGAAAGAGATAAGACATGAAACAGACAAACCAATGGTATTTACTGTTCTGGATTGTTCCTCCCATCTACTCTTCAAAGCATAGTTCAGTGGGAAAAGAAGTACTTCAAAGTCGACAGATTTGGAGAAAACAAAACAAGCAAAAATGCTGCCAAGGGTTCATAACCAGCGGGTGACAATTATGAGTCAACCAGCAGAGGAGATTGATGAACTGAGAAAGTGACCAGGAACTGGGCATGTAGAGCAACAAGTAACAAGCGATGGAGCTGCGGATCTCCTACTCAAGATTCCCATGGACCACCATTCCCAAGCTGACTGGTCTTCAAGCCGTCTGCTCTGTCCTCAGGCCTTTGTAGAACGGGGTCCGGGATTAAACAGAGAATGAGTAAGCACAGACCAGATTTCGGCACACCTGTTTCAGGGCCCACTTCCCTATCAACCGTATAACCTTTACATCTCCGATCTTCAGTTCTTTTTTTCCCCATTTTTAAAATGAGAACAATAATAGGACATCTTTCACTGGAATTTTGGGAGTATCAGATTGACAGCTGCATGTGTAATGCCCAGCAGTGTCTACTGTAGGTAGATATCTAATTAATGCTATTTAATATTTTTCTGGTTTATTTACATTGTTCTTTTTTTTTTTTTACATTAGCCTTTAAATAAATGTTTTCAATGATTATTTAAGTGGATATTTCACACACAGAAGAGAAAACTGGGTATTTGAGAATTGATTGGCTAGAAAGATTATGTAACATGCACATATAGATAGAATATATATATATACATATATACTGCATATTCATATGCACATATGCATGTTATATATACATATGTGTGTCTTCCATTATGCACTGTGTGTACATTTCTTTTATTTATTTATTTTTAGAGAGAGGGACAGAGACAGAGAGAGAGAATCCCAAGAAGGGTCTGCACTGTCAGCACAGACACCTGACATGGGATTCAAACCCACTAACTGTGAAGTCATGGACTGAGCCAAGATAAAGAGTCAGATGCTTAACTGACTGAGCCACCCAGGTGCCCCTGTGGTACATTTCTTTTACCTAAACACTGTATGTTTTGCGGACTTCTTAGCCAAAGAATCAGTGTATTTCAATAAATATGCATTGACAAATTAACCTACAAAATCTTGGCACAAAAATATATAAAACCAAACCTGTTAGAAATTCAGAGAATCTGGCAAAAAAAATCAATGATAGTAGGAAAAGATGATATAGATATATTTATGGTGGCACAACGCTCAAATTTGACACACAATCATCTTTGCTATAGCCGTCTTATATTACCTTTCAGACTGTTTTGTTTTATTTTAAATTTGGTTGGATGCCAATATTTTTAAATATGGGCAAAATTTCAGTGCACAACAATGAACATTACTGTGGGAACTGATAACCTCAACAACGTAGCAGCTTAAAACAACACAGATTTCTTTCTTTCTTATATCCTTTATCCAACAAGGGCTGGTGAGAGCCTCTGCTCATTGTAGTCACTGAAGGATTGGGCTGAAGGAGGTTCAATATTTTGTCATGCTTCCAAGATCACAATACTCAAAAGAAATATAGCAGTCAAGTTTTAGTAATTAAATTTCTCACCCCAAAATGAGTGATGCATATCATTTTCTCTGATGTTTTATTGTTCAACACAAGTCACCTGGGTATGTCTCATTGCAAGTAGATAGGAAAGGGCAATCTCAACACGTGTGCAAAATAAGGATAATCCAGGAGCTGTCATGTACTTTCTATCGGAATGCAGAATAATCTATTAAGGAGATGTGCTTGGAATACTTAGCAATTAGAATTGGAGCCAACATGGACAGAGAGTAAGTTGGTAAGAGAGTAATAAAAGCTGAGGTCTGTGAATTAGAGGGCATGAGAGGGCCGGTCATGTAGGAACTAACAGAGACTGGTAAGGATTTTTACTTTTTACTGTAAGATATGAGAAGCAGTTGGAGGTGCTGCCAAAGAAAGTGACATGAGGTCAGAGATGGAAGGGGAATGATGAAGAACAGAGGCAAGGAACCAGTAAGGAGTCTTAAGATACGAACTCTACTGATACCTACAAAAATTTTTGACCTAACTGCACCATGACAATAAAGTCTGGAAACAGGCAAATGCACGTAAATAGTTTCTCGGTATTACATCACAATATATGTTCTATTCATGTGTTGTTTCACTGAATCAACCTATGATTTTAACACGTCCCACAAGGTATACTCATGATGATTTAATTTTTAAATATTAGCAATTGTTATGATATTTAATTAAATATAATAATTATGTTATTGTTAGTAGTATATATTTTTCTATGGTTTCTGATTTTGTGGTCCACACTGTTCTAGCTTTCCCTGGTATTACCTTATTCTTTGTGTTTTGTTGGTTTTAGTATTTAATTTAAAAACTAAATTGAATGTAAAAGTAAAAAAAACATCCTTTGAAGCTCAAAACTAATTGAAATAAATGAACTTGGATGGATGGATGAATGGATAAATAGATAAAGAGACAGATGGAGTTACCTTGTAATCTTTAATTTGACTTCTAAGTAGCAACATAAATTTACTCACTTTTATTTTTGAAAAAGAAAACATTTTCCAATTACACACTGAAAAGGGCTAGAAAAAAAAGAAAATATTTAGTGCCAATGAGAATTTCTAGCACTTAGGCCATGGACTCTAAATAAAATTCCCACTAAAATAAACCAGGGCTCCATGAAAAAAAAATCATTCCAGAAATTACGGAAGCTGTCAAATACTATGGAAGATGAGTTAAAAGACCCAGAAGTCAACTGGGAGATGCTATCTTTGGCCAAAGACATAATAATTTGAGTACCAAAAAGAATGAGCGCATTGAATTTAAACATATCATCAAACTGCACAAATGAGCTAATATTCTAAAAAAATATATATCATTGGTCAATTTTGAAGGCTGTTACAGATGAACACTATTCTGAAAATTAATAAAGAAAAGGAAAGAATAAAAAATTTATCATGATTTTCCGTTTGTCCTATATTTTACAGTGCCCAAATAGTTGATGAGGGGAAGTCTTTCTTTAGAGAATTCCAAGTAAATATGGAAGTAATGGTAAAACTAAAACCAAGCAAACAAAAAACACTGCTGTGAAATAATGAATCTAGGAAATATCATCAAAGTAAAATAAAACCTTTAGGTGGAAAATTGGTGGAGAGTTTTATAATGGATGGAACTGCCAGATGAGAATTGAATCTCTGACCAGTTTCACATCAAGTGAAATGAAACATCTAGATGTAAAAGCAGAACATCCAGAAATTATATAACTCTTACTGTGAAGGAATATAAAGCACAAAGCTCATCTATAAAGTATTATTCTTGCAAAAGGAAAAGGGAGAGATGGAAGAGAAGGAGGGTAACTTTAATCTTCTAGATCTAACTACCTTCTATAGTAAATTTCGGGATTAAAAAAAAGAATGATGGTTTCTTACATGGAGGTTATTTTCCAAATCCAGATGTGGGAAATTCTTTAAAACAAATGACTAGATGAAAAAATAAAAATACAAAGGATCAATAAAGGATCACTTGCCTTTAAACAGAGCACTCTGTTTCCTCATCTTTACCTCTTTCTTCCTGGTTCCTTGCACTGTTTTGTGCAAGCCCAAAGTTGAAAACAAGGAATTAATTTTAACTGATTCCTTCCTTCTATCATCTACATGCAACCATTACACTATTCTGTTGGATGCTCATACCCACATATTAAGATTGATTCCATCCTTCCCATTCCACTACTGTCAAATTAGTGCAGAAGTAATTATTCCTTACCTGTGCTGAAATAACCTTCTTAACCAGTATCCCTCAATTTAATCTCTCTCTCTTCTAATTCATGCTATATACAGTGGTTAGATAAATTTCAATTATGGTAGTTAAGTATTTAAAATCTTTGATAGATTTCCGATAAGCATGAGCACCCACAGGGACCTTATTTTAAAATCAAGGCTGGGGCATCTAGGGGACTCAGTCAGTTGAGCGTCTGACCCTTGATTTCAGTCCAGGTCAATCACTGGGTTGTAGGGTTGAACCCCCCATTGGGCTCTGTGCTGAGCGTGAACCATGCTTGAGATTCTCCCTCTCTCTCCCTCTCTCCTGCCTGCATTCTCTCTCTAAATAGAAAAAAAAAATTTTTTTTAATAATAAAGGCCTTAAACCATTTAGATAAACCTATTTTTCTAACATTCTTGACCACGTCTACCCTTTTTCTATCTTTTGCTTAAGCAAAATGCATAACTCTTTAATGAATATGACATATTCTCCCATCTTGATGCCATTATTTTCCTGTGGAGTTCTCTCTAATCCTTCTATTTTCACTTCCTAAAATGTAACCCAGTCCTCCAAGTATATACCAAATGACTTATTTTTACTATTTTTTCCCCTGATCCATCATTATGGGCCTTCTATTAGAATGACTTGAATATGCATCAAGTTCTTCCTACTATAGTATTCTTGTTAGTTGGAGAAAGCAGATAAGATGAGTTATTTTTACCCAGAGAACAGTCCTATTATCAATGTCAAAAACATCACTATCAGCCTGACAATTGTGCTGTAAGCATAAAAACAGTAAAAGACCTATTTGAAAATTGAAAATTAAACTTATGAATAATAAAAGAACAATTCTAGTAAGACATGTCGATAATCACAAGTAATTTTACTGTAGAAATAAGAAAATCAATAACAATATTTAGATATATAATTTTTAGAATAGAAGTATGACATGACTAGTAATTAACAAAATAAAAATAAAGTATTTAGATTTTTGTTGATTTAAAGAAAAATTAAGTTCATTTTTTTAAATGTGAAGTTTAGATAATAATAGGGTAGAAATACATTGATTGAATAAACCCATTTAATGAGTAACAGCTTTAATCTTTTTGTAAAAACGATGCATATTTTTTCTTTAAAAAAATCAAGCAATGATGAAAAGTAAAAATAAATAAATAAATAAATAAATAAATAAATAAATAAATAAATAAAATGTTTAAAATCCTTACTACACACCCATAAATAACTTCGTACACAGAAACAGACAGACACACACACATATTTATATAGTTGGGGAATAATTTAATTAAGATGATCATATTTTCACATCTCTCATCAGTTTTAATGGCATCTGTATTTCATAGAAAAAAGAAACAATTTTTTTAATATAAAATGTTTCTCACATTAAGCTGAAAAATTTCTGAAACCCAGATATACATTTCTCTTCACTATCAGAGACATTGGTTCCTAAGATTAAGAAAAGTTTATAAAATTCATTGGAAGCTTGGAATCATTGTGTACTTTTTAATTGACTGATTCCTTGTTTTGAAAGATAAAATAACTCACTAACATTTGTCACATTTTTCTTTCTCTGACTTTATGATATGTTATATATGTTGTTTCTGATATTTATTACTTATAATGTTATGTACAATTTTATTATTATTATCATTGTTATTTTTATCCTCCATCACCTAATAAGTTAATTATAGAATATTTCAACTATCTTCTTCAGCGTTGAGTCTCTTTGTTGTTTAGTCTTAGTTTGGTACCTAAATGGATTCAGTGATCATCAGCAATACCTTTTCCATAACTTGCTCACTCGTTTTTAAAACTTAATTATCAATTACACCTTGACCTGTATCTCACATCATACACAATAATCAATTTCAAATGGGTTGCAGATCTAGACGAATAAGGTAAAAACAAAACAAAACAAAACAAGCTTTCAGAAGAAAAATAGAATTTCATGTTGTAGTAAGCAAAGATTACCAAACAAGACATAAAACCACTAATCATAAAGAATTGATAAACTACACTGCATTAGATTGATAACTTCCAATCATCCAAAGACCTTATTAAGAGAATGAAAATAAAAACAATTTAAAATAAGAAAATATATACATAACACTACATCCTACAGAAAACTCATTATAATCTAAAGATTACAAAGCCATATTAGATTTGTCCCTGATATATTTCCAGAAACAAAGAGAAAAGAGGAGAAAGATGACTTATACATCAATACATAAAAATACTTGAATAAATATTTTATGATGTTATAAATGGGAATTATTGATTTGAAATGCCAAGGAATTTTTGAAACTACATTTGTTGGATCCCTTTTACGATCAAAATTTTGGGGCACCTGAGTGGCTCATTCGGTTAAGTGTCCAACTTTAACTCAGGTCATAATCTTGCAGTTTGTGAGTTTGAGTCCCATGTCAGGCTGTGTGCTGACAGCTTGGAGCCTGGGGCCTGCTTCGGATTCTGTGTGTCCCTGTCTCTCTGCCCCCCACCCTGCTCATGCTCTGTCTCTCTCTTAAAAATAATAAGCATTAAAAAATTTTTTTTCTTTAAATTAAAATTTCTGGTGAGGCCCTGGCATCTGTACATTTAATGGATTTCCCAGGCATGACTATTGTAAACTCCTAGATAAAAACTATTACTATAGATAGCTTCTCTTGAGTTTTGTTCTTGTCTTATGCATTTTTTTTTTGCTTATTAATTAACTTGTTAAATTAGTTTATAGAAAAGGGACATACTTAGATATATGTCTATTTTTTTAATTAAGTAAGATGAATTTATGGGAAATTTCTATATGTATGATGTCCATAAAGTTGACATTACTTGGATCTCTTGGAATCTATGCTTCTTCAGTTGTGCACCACATTAATAAAAATTGTTGAACATACACAAAAATGCATGTTTATTCATACATTGTAGACAGGTACTATTACATTGTTATGTTAGTTATGTTACAGAACATACATGAAGATTAAGTTTTTAAAGGATAAGATTAAAATGCCATAAACAATATTTTAAAAATATATTGTTAGTCACAAATGAGAATAAATGAGACTTATTTATGAATGAAGATTAATCACTTAGCATTAGGATGAGATCACTTGCCATAAGGTGCATAACTTCCATTTCAAATTGCCTTTTTGAAAATTTTCCTTTTCCCAAGCTATTTGCCAGTATTTTTTTTATCATACTAAGGTTTTATTTTTACCTTTGTACTATGTCTTAAGGATGACTTATAATAGCAGTAGAAGTGTCTATTTTGCTATTTTCCTGGTACTCTTGGTATTAACTCCTGGTAATTGGGAATTAACCTGCATTTTCTATACAGCATTTTATGTATGTATGTATGTTTGTATGTATGTATATAAGTATGTGTATTTTTATTTTTATTTTTATTTTGGAGAAAGAGAGAATGCAAGTGAGACAGAGGCAGAGAGAGGGGGACAGAGGATCCAAAGCAGGCTCTGTGCTTACACAGCAAGTCCAATGTGGGGCTCGAACTTGTGAACTGCGAGATCATGACCTGAGCTTAAGCTGGACTCTCAACCAACTGAGCCATCCAGGTGCCCCTATATAGCATTTTTTTTAAAGCTAAACATCCATTTTAATTCTAAGTTATTTAAAATTAGATGCTACTATTTATAAACACGTTAAAATTTTATAAGAACAATACAATGTGATATACTATTCTGAAAGTGAATGAATGAATCAGGAAGGACACTACTATCAATTCTCATCCTTCCAGAATCACACACTTCCTTCCAGATGAATCATTTAGCATAGGAGACAACATGGACTAAACACAGGAGACAGCACAGGCTAAATGGGAAAGCCAATGTCAATCCATTTATTATGCATTAGGAATCTCGATATTTATTTTATTCAATAAAATATAACCATACATATCTTGCTTACCCTATGGGATGTGTTCATGCAACTCTTTCTAGGACCACTGATCAGAGGTTACTTTTACTAAGGTTAAGAACAGAAGAGAAAGTTTCAACACTAATTAAGTAAAAGAGTTTTGTGTAAAGTATTTGTTGAATATGTAACATTAAGTCAAATCATGCAAGTGGTCAAGTCTGAGCATCAGGAGACCTGATGGGGAACCACAGACTTTCTCATTCTTTTGATGCATTTCTTTAAAATTCATTTTCATAATGAGGCTGCTTCTTTTCATTCTCCAAAAGAGCAACAATCAACAAAAGGTACCTCTGGAGGCTTGTTTGAAGACAGAATTTGCAGAAATATTTTCCTATAGCAAGGCTTATAATAAAATACTCATCATAGTATTTTCAAAATTTTCTTCCAACATGAAGTAGTATGATATATGTCTGCCGCTATACTGTGAGCTGTGTCTTTGACTCATTGGAGACAAAACCAGTGATTGTTTGTTTGTTTGTTTTTCTTTAATAGAGAGAGCCTGAGCATGGGTAGAGGGAAGAGAGAGATGGAGAGAGAGAGAGAGAGAGAGAAAATCTTAAGAAGGCTCCATGCTCATCATGAAGCCAGGTGTAGGGCTCCATCTCACAACCCTGGGATTAAGACCTGAGCCAAAATCAAGAGTCGGACATTTAACTGACTGAGCCATCCAGGCACCCCCAAAAGAAGTTACAAAATCTAAATTTGAGCTAGCTTTGAAAAAAGGGAGAATTTGACCCATATAATCACAAAGGGTATCAATAAGGTAGAGATTGTCAAGAATTTAAAATTTTCCAAACTCTTCTCTGTCCATTGTCTCTGTAATTTTTGCATGTCTATTTCATTGTCTGCTACTGGAGACTGGCTTTTTCCAGAAGACTAGAACTAGCATACCTTGGATCCCTGGGTTTACATATTCTCAGCTTTTCCTCCAGAGAGAAGCAGTCTCTTCCCTTATCTCTGAAGCTAAAAAATGTAATGGGATTGTTTAGTTCAAATGCTTTCTCCTTGACCAATCATTGTGGTTACACATATAAGTATGTTTAAGAATATGCTAATCCCATTTGGACATGTTTACATGCTAGGGTGAAAGAGGATGTATTGTTCCCTGAAAGAAGGTACACACTATTCCTAAGAAGGAGGTATTGGGAGAAAAAACAATGTCCAAGGTCAGGGCTATGTGGCCAGAAAATTGTGTTTCTGCAGTGTGAGTACATCCTTGTAAGTGAATTAAGTCTGTTAACGAATACCATGTCTCAATACTACATTCTCAGTGATAGATGAAGGGACTCACATATGTCATCCTGACATTAGGTAGTTATTTGGATTGAATTGTGTCCTTCCAAAATTGATAAGCTGAAGCTCTAATACCCAGTATCTTGGAATGTGACTGTATTTGGGGATAAAGCCTTTAAAAAGTAATTAAGTTATAAAGGGGTTGGTAAGGTGGGCCTTAATCCAATATGGCTGATGTCTTTATAAGGAGAGAGTTTAGGACATATACACAGAGCGGGGGTGGCATGTGAATACATGGGGAAGATAGTTGTCTACAAGCCAAGGAAACGCCTCAAGAGAAATAACCTTGCAATCTTCATCTTGGACTTCTAGCTTGTGGGAAATAAATGTCTATTATTTAAGCCACCCATTCTGTGGTACTTTGTTATAGTAACAATTGCAAATTATTTCAGTACTTCACCCATATCTATTTCCTTACTCATATCTATTTCACCCATATCTATCTATATCTATATTAATATTAGACAAATTTTAGGACTGTTTTAAATAGTCACATATCCCTTATCTCTTATTCAGTACTTCCTTTTTGTCCCAAATAGTTGTGCTTGTTTTTTTTAATGATGCCCAAATTCAAACAATTTTTCTTTTCCTTACGTTTCTATTTCTCTGAAGTCAGTGACTTTGTTATTCATTTCTTTAAATAAGCTTATGTTGGCAATAAAATCAAGAAGTAGAAATCTAAATTGTCATGTGATGCCCCTAGGAATATCTAAATCAGTTGTGAAACAATCAAATTTCTTTTTTTGCAAGACTAAGAACAAGATTTGTGTGCTTGATAATGGAGTCACGAGTAATGTAGGAAAGAAACAATTTTTTTCCATATTAGGTTTCTTTGCTTTAAAGCAGAATGCTTATTTCTTTAAGATAATTCATTTAATCAGTATGGCAAAGGAAATATATCACAGAGTTTTCAACATTACATTAAACAGATAATCAATAGTTTGAGACAATAAAATAAAATGTTTTCAGCTTTATTAAACTTCAGGGACAAGTGGAGAGCAATTGGAAAGTAAAATAGCATTAAAAGTCAGTTAACATAGCTATTATTGCAAAGTGTATCTGAGTCACCAGGTAGCATGGGGCCTCTGTGGTTATTCAGGCAAAATCAGATTGAAAAACAACCACAGAGAAACAGAAAATAGAACTAGCTGAAATATTTAATTCCCCAATTTCCAAAAACAAACAAACAAAAAGCAATAATTTAGTTTTGTATGAATATGCCACATTTCAGATTTTAGTACCCAATTTAGTATTTTTTATTTTATTCAAAAGTATTTACCTCTCTAATACTTAAAAAAATAAAATATGGATTATTTGAATCTATCAAATATAATTGAAAAAGCAATTGAAATTTTGGTTGAAATTTATAGGCAATTAAAATACCTTTCTGTATAAGAGAGTATATTTAGTAGTTTGTATGCATTAATTATTTAATTCTTGCAGCAATCCTGCTGGGGTTATTTAACAATCGAGGAAAAGGAGACCTAGTTTGGTGTGCTCAGCCCCCAAGCTCAGCCAGGAAAAGAGAGTTAGGCTGGGACCTTTTCTGTTGTTGGTCCATCTAAAGAACACAAATGCTCTGGGCTCTTGGGCTCCTGAGCAGGGAAGTATTACCAGTTATGGTACATAAGACCAGTTACGGTGTTGACTAAACATAAAAGGCCCTTTTTCAGGTCATTACCCAAAAAATGCTTAAATAGTCAACACCCAAGTGAAGGAGCTTTCGAGAAACGCTCTCTGCTTAGAGCTGTAGGTTATTATAAAACTACATGTGGATGCCATGTATTTTGCTCAACTATTAGAAAAGATTACATTTTAAAAAAAAATTTTATTTATTTTGAGAGAGAGAGAGAGAGAGAGAGAGAGAGAGAGAGACAGCGAGCATGAGTGGGGGAGGGGCAAAGAGAGAAGGAGAGAGAGAGAATCCCAAGCAGGATCTGTGCTATCAATGTGGAGCCTGATGCTGGGTTCGAACTAATGAACCAGATCATGACCTGAGCAGAAATCAAGAGTCTGACACTTAACTGACTGAGCCACCGAGGTGCACCAAGATTAAATTTTGCAGTGATCTGAAGTGATCAGTAATTTTAAAAAGATAAAAGTTACCTCTATATAGCCAGATAAAATATTTTTTTATCATTCAAATAGTCAGTCAGTACTCTTTGTGTTCCAGTTTTGTTTCATGAACACTTCTAACAGATACAAAAATATGATACCTCCTCTTCAATTAAACAATGCACACTCCAAGATAAGCTATTTTTTTAGAAACAGAATTAGATATTTGCACACCTATTAAATCAGTGCCAATACAGACGAATAATTATACTATTAACATTCTTTTAGGTTTTTCTGTGTGGATTTGAAGCAATACAATACTTTGGGGGAAACGTGGACTTGGACACAGAGATGCCTGAGTTTGAATCGCACTTCTTTCACTTTCTAGCTGATTGAATGTGGCCGATTACTTTACCTAAGGCTTTTTTCCCATATCTGATAAAAGGAGATGTCAACATTTACCTCAAACACATGTTGGGAATATTAAATGAAGTAATGTATAATTCAAGGGCATCTTACGATGTCTAATGTGTGACAGGTGATTAATAAATGCACGTTGTCGATATTAGGAGGAGCATCACATTGGAAAGAGGAGGAGAAACATAGGTTACTGCTGCCGCTGCTGCTGCTGCTGCTGCTGCTGCTGCTCGTGTGGCAGCCAGTTATTTGCTGTCAAGATTTCACAGCATATTTTCTCTCTAGACCACAGCAATACTCCTCAACACCTCCCATTTTGAAAATATACTGTCTGCTTACTTTGGGTGTGAGTGACTTCAGGGAGGCAGCTGATGAGGCAGGGGGGCGGGGGGACTAACGTTAATATGAGCGCTAATAGCTAACCCGATAAAGCAAGAAGTCTTAGACACTGCCCACGCTCCAAACACTCAAGCACAGAAAGCCCATACGTCTTCCCCAGCACTTAACCCAGCCACCAGCCATTCCACAACTTATTTTCTCCTCTCAGGGTTGCATTACTCTTTATGTCAGCCTGGTTTGACTTAAATAAAACCCATGAAAAGAAGAAACACATCATGTTATATCTCTGGGTCCAAAGCTTTTCCAGACTGAAGAAAATTTCTACTGGTTCTGCCAACACAAATAAGCATTCTAATGCTTATCAGGCAGATGATACTAGAATCCCTTTACTATCAGTCAGAAAATTGAATCAATAAACTTTTTTTTTTTTTTTTTTTTTTTGGTAACTAGCTGGAAGCCTATCCAAAGCAATACCTTTAGAACAAAGTTAAAATTAGTTTTATTTCTCTGAGTACTGCTGGAAAACTCAGGATGAACATGATCTCTAAGAGTTCTACCTGAAAAACTAAACCACGTAACTCCTTTCAATAGGGCAGTACTGATGAGAGATTTCCTTGGTGTGTTCTTATCTAAATTTACATTTGCACTAGTCAAGTCTTATCTCCTGGAAAATTACTACTGAATGTAACAGAAAACTTGTATTTTCTTGGTGATAATGCAAACTTTGATGCCTGGTCATCCATCATCCCCTTGGTGCCTTGCCCATCATCGGAAGCTATTCTACTGTGGGGGGGGAATGTTAAAGAAAACATGTTCTATAATTTCAGATTGCTTTCCTTAGCCTCCTAAAATGTTTAGGCCCTAAGCCACAGGCATGGAAAATACTCTCTGGAATCCTGAGGCAGCAAATTCCTCTGGCTCATTTATCCTCATTGCCTAATACTGGACCTGACATATATTAGATGTTTATCCTTTGTTTAAATGCATTAATAGTGAATGTTTGAAGTCATTGACAGAAATTTCAGACAGCAAGATAATTTCTGGAAAAAACAAGAGGCTAAGGAAAGACAAATTCCAGATTCTTCCAATTCCCTGAACATCAATAGTATTGGGTCACTTTTATTAACTTGCTTAAAACTGTAGAATCTTTGGAGGTGGGTTGGACCTTGGAGTCCATATAGTTCAACCAAAAGGAAAATACCATTTTTTCCCAGGAGCCTCTGCCTGCTTTGGCATGACGCCTTAAGAGCATGCACAAGGAGAGAGTAACTGCAGTTGGGACAACAGTAGACACTGGTCTTGATGACAGCGGAGAGAATTATGACAAAAGTCTTACTCCACCCTCTCTTCTTACTGTGATGTCAAGAGCTACACCCAGGAGAAGAAAAAAGGGAGGCTGAGAGTCTGTAGTAAGGAAGCCCAGAAGACAAGATCATGGATGCCTCTTACGCTGTTCAAGGGATTGGATTTGAGGACAAATACTCCTATTTTTCCTACTTTGGAGTTTGGATTCATGATTTAAAATTTAAATTTCAGTGGGTGCCACAAAGGAACCATTGGAACAGCAGAGGCTTGAGCTGTAATCACATCTATGGGCAAATCTTTGTATGTTTTCTCTATCTGCACTTTTACATTTTTGCAATTACTGAAACACTTATTTTAGGCAACTGGAACAAGAAAGCATCCAAAATTAAACTGTTCCTCTGAATCATAAATTGTATTTATATAGGAGGAATATATATTTATATATTTATATATTTATATAGGAGGAATATAGGATAGTAGACAATTCAGTGGGCTTCGTGATCATTCCCAGGTTTTAATCCTGTGGCTCAGGTACCCACTAGCTGCATGAAACTCAGTTTATTCATCTGTAATATAGGTTTATAAAAATTCCTAGTTCATACGATGTGAAAATTAATTCATATAATGCCAATGTGTTATATACTAAATAAATTATAGCTATTTGTTTATACTCTACCTAATTCCAAAATTACTTGAGGCATAATAGATACTATTGTCTTTATTACTGTTTCCATTATCACTGTCATTATTAGGCAAAAGTAGTGAAGATTATTACATACACGATAGTGCTGGAGAGACTATGCATGAGTAAATAAAACCTTATGTGGATATGATCCAACATTCACCTCTATCTGGAAAGCTCAGAGTAAACCTTATTGATTAGAGTATTATATATAATTCTGTGTGATGATGCTCTTGGCCCATACCTAACTGAATAAATGTTATCAAGGGTTTTATTTTTTTCAGTGTGGACCATCATAGGCATGGACTTTATGGAAGTTTTCACATTATTTCTGTTTGTCATTCTGTGAAAGACTTCTAAAATTCGTGATGGGCATAGAACAGAGCAAGTAAGCCCATAGCCCTGGTCTTACCTGTATCATGGTCAGTATAAGTAAATTAATTGTCACAGAGTCATCTTATTTCATATAATATTAGTCTGAAAGTATAATTATTTAGAATTAATTATCTTTCTGACCAGTAATTGATCATGCTTAAAATAAATTGGCAATCCGATCATACTAGATGCATGTGGTAGGTCCACATAATACCTCTTTTACATAATGCTTGTTATCTTTTCTACCTGACATCAAGTGTTTCTGTTATGCACGTTACTATCAGATGAATCTTTCTAAAACATCATTTTTAGAGACAAAGCTCAGGTGTCACCTCTTCTGGAAGCCTCCTCTTGCTTAGCTGTGCATATTCATACATATCTATAATTGTCCTTTTATAGGCTGGGTTGTAATAATTTATTCTAGACGACCCTTTAACATTGACTGCAAAGTCTGTGCAAGAAATGTTTATAGATAATTTGTACAAATCTCCCAAAGAGTCCATATATTCCACCTTTTAGAATGTAAAATCTATAATTTTTTACTACCTGCAAATCGATACAATTCTGACCCAATTTATTCCACTCAATCTAAACTCATCTCTGCTCCCAATTTTACCATGCTCATCTGGTCAAAAAATTGGTCTTTGCCACAGGTTTTCTAGGCTTGTTAATACTGTCCAAATTCAAACTCTTCTTTGAAACCAGAATCAAGTGCCTCATATTGCATGAAAATTTTCCTGACTATTCCATCATCTACTGATGTCTTTTCCCTGAACTTTTAGGGCTGTAGCTCAGTTCATGAAGGCTTAGATGCTATAGTAAGTCTGCAGCACTGTGTTCAAGCCTCTGGTATCAGGGAAAACTTATAAGTATGTTTTGATTCTGTTTTCACAGACATAATGAGGAATGAGAAGAGAGCCTATGTCATAGGGTTTCTGTGATAAAGATGGTAAAACCCGCAGTAAAAATTAACTATCATCATTGTACATACAGAGTATATGAATTTAGCATATAACAATAGAGTACTACCTCATTCTAATCCAATTAATACTTTTAATTTTTTTCCTAGTAAGATTGTATTTCAAGGACAAGAATTTATACTTTCTTTACATACTTCACAATATGAAAATTTATTCTACTCAAGCACTTTTTAAAAAAAAAATTTAAATTAACATGTTTTATAAGGTAACTGCTTAATCCTTTTAATGTTATGAAAGTTATTTTCAAAGTCATTACTTTATTCATCCATCATGTATTCACCAAGATAGACTCTTTAAAGTAATTTATTCAGATTCTTTTCTAAGACAGTTTGTTATACCATTTGTAGACTTAGGTCACTTTCTTTCCGTGGATGTGTATCTTCTAATTTCATTCATCACTACAATTTCAGGAGGTATAAATATTCTGAGATGTTCATGTCTCTTGCCTTTTTCAGCAATAATCGCAGAGACTCCCAGTGAAATATTTTTTAAAATTAATTTCTATATTGTGTTTTCTGGAAAGCTGCAAGGGATCAATGTGGAAAATGCAGATGATTTATTAGGAATAGCCTTTTAGTAACGTGTAGAAAGTAAAGAACTTGAAATAAGAAAAGCTATTGATAATCTCTTCTTTAATTAGCAGCTCAGATGATTTTCTATATTACAACAGCATTACGAGTACTCAGAAAAAAAAACAACAAAATGTCAGTCTAATATCTCTTTACATGTAATCAAATATTAAAGGGGAATCTATGGAATGTTATAATTAGGAAGAATTTTGAACATATATATGTATACTCACACACACATATATATACATATATATAATGTTCAATCATGTTACCGAATGTCCAATTTTTTATTTTATTTTTTCAACTCTCTTCAAATGTCATTTAGAGGCTTATTTTGCCACAATTTGTTTTGTGTTTTTACACATATTGCCTCAGTAGAAAGTCCACGAAAACCTCAAACTGGAATTCACATCCAAGCTTACGGGTTTCAAATTGAAATTCTAAGCACAATCAAGGTCATTTAATGTACTGCTTTGGAAGAAATCCAGAAAAGCATGTGTCCTTTAGATTTCCTGGAAAATACCAACTGTTACTGAAGAGGTTAAAGCAAATAGCTTTAGAATTACAGAATAATTATAATTTTGTTTACATATCCAGATCATTAAGACATTTTCAGAAATAAATTTTTAACATCAGAGATAAATTAATAGTTTTATTATTTGTAAGAGTGATCATTTTTAAAAATAAGCTATGCTTCATCTAATTATGAATTATTTGGGATACTCAATAAATGTAAGTCTATTATGAAAATGCATCAACATTTAATGCCATTCATTGTTCTTGACATCAATTTTGAAATTCCCTGAAAAATGTATTAGTTCAGAACTATTATTTTTTATACCTGATTTCTCAATTTTAACCATAATTATAAAGAATACTGAGATTAGTTTAAATAGTCCACATAGCTAGTATGCAAATAGTACATCTCTTTAATTATAAGTAGCCTGGATCGTCATTTCTGAGTATAAGCTATGTAGGTTTCAATTCTTACATTTTTATTATTAATCTTCAAGGTAAATATGCCCATATCCTTCATGGGTAAAGCATTAATCTATTACAGTAATATGTAGATTATGGAGAGAGCCCTCCAAACCAGGATGAAGGAAGCTGGATGGTGAGAAGGCAATGAATAGAAGAATGTCAGCTCAAACAAGATAGCCAAAGAGAATAAAAGAATTGAGAGTTGGGACAAAGTTGAAAGTGGACAGCTATAATGAAACTTTGGATGATATAGAAGTATATACATGCAGATAGAAAATTATGAGTTGTGTAGAAAGAAAACCAGGATTCTGAGACTAGAGGACTTTACAACTAAAAGAGAGCTTCTCTCAAACACCATGACTCATTTTTTTCATCTGAACCCTGCTATGCATTTATCAACATCTCCGATACGTTCCCATTCCAAAATTATTAAAACAAACATCATCTTCCAAGAGCTAATAAACGGTGTGCCATTTTCATGAATCTGCTCTTTGAAAGTCTGTAGACAGTTCCAATGGTTCCCTCCTTATGCAAGGTTTTTCTTTCCACAGTTTCAGTCATTCATGGTCAATCGTGATCTGGAAGCAGATGATTTTTCTTTTGACTTATCATCAGATGTCAATTGTAGCCTAATGCTAGGTCACAAAGCCTATGTCATTCATCTCACTTCGTCTCATCACTGGGCATTTTATCATCTCACAACATCATAAGAAGAAGTGTGAATACAGTAAAATTTGATATTTTGAGAGAGAGATCACATTAATATAATTTTCATTACAGTATATTATTTTAAATATTCTATCTTATAATTAATTATTGTTGTTAATATCTTTCTGTGCCTAATTTGTAAATTAAACTTTATCATAAGTAGATATGTGTAGGAAAAAATGCAGTACACATAGGGTTTGGTAATACCCGTGGTTTTGGGCATCCACCCAGAGTCTTGGGACATATCCTTCATGGATTAGGTGGGACTACTATAATTCCATTTCATTTTATTTAACTATTGATTCTAAAGTCACCCACAGAATAAATTGTGGCACAAACATTCATCACCCATAGGGGTAAGCTACCATATGAACATACAGACCAAATGAGTTAGTGGTAGGCTAAAAATTCTTGCCTGTGGCTTAAAATTCCCAGAGTTCTAATAGGAATAGAAAACCCTCATCCTGTCTCCTGTAATCTCCCAGAATGAAGGTCTGAGGCTTTTTAACACAGAGACACAGGGCTTCTGCTAGTCATGTAGTTACGATGATTTCATTTATGTGAAAAGTTTAACTGGATCTTTAGAGCGTTTCTTTTTTTTTTTTTTTAATTTTTTTCAACGTTTCTTATTTATTTTTGGGACAGAGAGAGACAGAGCATGAACGGGGGAGGGGCAGAGAGAGAGGGAGACACAGAATCGGAAGCAGGCTCCAGGCTCCGAGCCATCAGCCCAGAGCCTGACGCGGGGCTCGAACTCACGGACCGCGAGATCGTGACCTGGCTGAAGTCGGACGCTTAACCGACTGCGCCACCCAGGCGCCCCTAGAGCGTTTCTTTTTTGCATTTGTAATTCTGCATGTAAAAATATTCTTGCCATTCATCTTCTTTCTTTTAATTTTTTTGTCCTTATTTAATTTCTTTTTAAAATTCATCTTATGTAGGGGGTGCCTGGGGGGCTCAGTTGGTTGGGCATCCAACTTCGGCTCAGGTCACTACCTCACAGTTCATGAGCTCAAGCCCCACATCAGGCTCTGTGCTGCTGACAGCTCAGAGCCTGGAGCCTGCTTTGGATTCTGTGTCTCCCTCTCTTTCTGTCCCTCCCCTGCTCATGCTTGGTCTCTCTCTCTCTCTCAAAAATAAATAAACATTAATTTTTTTTAAAAAATCATTTAATGTAAATACAAAAGAGGAGATGCTAGCATGAGAAGGCAGGTTCGATTGTATCTTGAACCTAAAAAAGAGGTTTAATAACTTTTATTTTTATCCCAGGTAACTCTATACAGTTTCTTTAAGGTTCTTGAATTTTATTTCTCATTCTGGCACCAGTTAATCTTCTTGGCTCTAAAGTCAGCTCCTAGAACAGAATGACAGCCTCACATCTATAATCACAGTTTCCAGTAACTCAGCAGAGCCACAGGCCAAAATTCTCTCCCAGGAGAGCAATGGGCCCAGACCCAAAGACAGCTCAGGAGATCGATTGTAATAAAGCTACTATTTCTTTTTCGGAACTATTCATTCTTAAATAAGGAAATGTTTGAACTAAAACCCATGGTCTGCAAGACATACAACTTCCTAACTTTTTTCAATCTTTCTGAATGGTCTACAATATAGGATGAGAAGAAACTAAAGAGGAAAAATTCAAAGAACAGCTTAATGAATAATTGTTGAATAAATGGATGAATGGATGAGTGAATGGAATGCTTACCTAAGGATCATCATCTAATGCAATTATTCAAATTAATTCAGGTGAAAAATCAAACATATCTCAAAGATACTAAATAACTCATTAGAAAGAAGCTTAATAAAAAATTTTAAAAATAGTATAATTGTATTCTTTTTATTTTGCCTGCTTATCAACTAAATGAGAAAACATTTATTTTCTACTAAAGCAAGGTTTTATGATTTCTGTCCCTCTCTCTTTTTGTCATTAGCACTGAGCAAATATACTCTACCATATCAGGATGGAGTTATCTAAAATAAGATTCTCATTATCAGTGGGATTTAGTTTTGTAGTGTTTCTTTTTTATTCAGTGTCTTCTGATAACCAGGCTTGTTTAGAAACAAAAAGTCACTTGAAAATGGACACTGACATACATCCTCATCATTAGAAATCCTTTTCTACCCCTGAAACCAAGACTACACTATCTGCTGGTTAACTTGACAATGAAAGAAAAAAAAAAAAACAAGGAAAGAAATAAATTCTATTCTACCATATAGAAGCAAGTTGAAACATGTTTCTGCTACCTCTGGACAGTGGGACTAGAAGATATGGGAATAGTGCAGCAGCAAAGAATAAGTAGGAGGTAAAGAGTGATTTGATTTTTAACTTTACATTAGTTAAACTCTGGTAATTTAACCTATGAGTATTTTTATACTAAAAGTTTAATGCTATACCCAGACCGGAAGGATAACACTTATCTAAGGGATATGTGGCTTCGCCTATGTATAAGTTGAATTTTTTTTCTGAAGCAATGCTATGACATATTTCCTTCCAACCACTGTGGCTCATGCCAGATATGCTCATTGGAATATCCTTGACATTGGTGGCTATGACTCTAGGAGGATGTGTGCTAGGTAGCTAAGGGTCACAAACACACACGTGCGCGCGCACACACACACACACACACACACACACAGGAAGTTAAGGGCCTATCACAATGTAGAGAACTTAGCTAACATTATCCAGTGCTGCAAGGTCCATGGTCATTGTGGGCCATGTCACTGAATTCTATGACTGAAAATACGTCCACTCATATATTCACTGTGGTACATATATGGATGAATCTTGCCCATTTCACAACGTGCCAGAGATTCCCATTAGCGATAGTATGACCATTACAGTCAGTTACTATTACACTATGCCCATTATGTGTCAGTCAAATGAGGTCTTTGCGATGCCAAGATAAAATATGATTTCTGATGTGTCTCTTAAAGAGATTTTGCATTTCCGTGGACTGCTATCCCACACAGCCTGAATAACCTCTCTTAATTTATGGCCTTGATAATGATTTGTACTCCCTTCTCCCATAATTTACTTGTGCATGGGCTGGTAACTTCCACGATGAGCTTCAACATTTAATGAGTCAAAATACAATTTTACAAAATAAGCATATTGACTTCTAGAAGCCCTAAAATATCCCTGAGCCTAAAATGTTAAAATTGCTAGTTTTCTTACTTCCACTTCATTATTTCCTCTCCATCCTTCAAATACAAGGAAAAAAAAAAAACAAAAACCCTTTAAGCATTAAATACCTTAATCACAGAAGGTGCTATTCGGCTTCCCTTCTTCCATTTTCTTTCATGCCGATTTGACTATAAGATTCCCACAGCGTGTACTAATCCATTCAGTGAGGGAAATGAGTAAGACTCCCTAGTTTAAAGGAAACTATGAAAACTTACATTCATAAGAATTTTCATATCTGGTAACTGGAAGTTTGCAAGCCCTTTCCCAATACTTCCTTATGAAGTCAGTCATCTGCAACCAATAAAAGAAAGCACATGTTCCCTCAGCTTGGCAGAGATCATAATCCTACACAGGAAGTTTGGTCCTTCTAAGAATATGAAAAACCTAACAGTCAGGAAGATAATGAAACCTAGATGACAGTCTGAAAATACCTCTCCTGGGTTTTATACCACCCCCTAGGCAATCAATTCAGGTGAGAAGCATATTTTATACCTAATATAAAATGTGAAGATTTCTGAAGGAATTAATATGATTATTTGGACACAGGGTGTTGGGGTCCATCAGGACTTGTGTATGGCACTGTGGTCTGGTGTGGGGTGTCAGAAAACTCTCAAGGTGAGGACAGCATCTGCAGAGATGGGGGTAGGGCAGTAGAAATTAAGGGAGATTTGTTACATACAAGAGGATTCATTTCTCTCTATATATATATTTACACACAGAGGAACACACAAACATCTACCTTTATGCATGCATTACGTGAGAATGGGAGCCTCTTTGAAGAAAAGATTGATTTTTATGGCTGGGACAAGGAACATGCAAGATCAGACTAACAGATCTTATTTCCCAGAAGCAAGGAAATACTCAAAGAATCATGGAGACATGCTTGTACACATTAATGTTGACACCTGTAATTATTTACATAATTTCAAACTATCTCCTAACAAAATCCTATTATTTACAAAAGAGAAAGGAGTAACTTTACAGTTGAGAAGCCTGGCAGGCACAACCTTAATTAAACAATCAAGATGAACATCAGTAAAGGAACAAGTCAGAACCTGGCGCTATTTTAAGTTCCACAGAGGTAAAGGTGAGCATTCTCAGGGAAACTTCCCAGGTACTCACCTAATTTCATTTTGTCACTTTTTATGTGAAGCTTTCTTTTTCTCCACCTGTCTTTCCTTTCCTGTGTTAAGCTTGTCCTCTTGACTTTAACTGTGACACACGTTGCCTGCACCAGATCATTACATCCCCATCCATAATTAAGTTTCCCAGAGAGCTAACTTTAATGGTTCTACCAAGTCAGACCTTTTACCCTGCTTACACTTAGATATGCTACGGTTTTGGCATCCTCCGTGCACATGTGGGTAAGTTCTAGATTCTAACGACGAATACTTTGGTTGGGGCAAATGGTATAGAATAGAGAAATTTCATCTTCTCTGGTGTTGGGGAAGGCTTTGCCTTCAAAGAGTTGCTATTCTCTCTAAATGCATGCTTTTATAACAAGCCAATATTTAGCAAAGGTCAAGTAAGTCAAAGTTGACATATGTTTTTTTTTATTACTATTTTGTCAGTAATGCCAAAATGTCTTGAAACATGTAAGTTAATATTAGTGGACTGTCCATTTTATGCCAAAGAAAATGTAGCTGAAGGTGCGGTTTACAGGAATACATTGCATTGTAAAAGCAGACATATGTGATAACAAGTGGATTCATCTTATTGATGTATTATTCCCTGGGGATTCAAACCCTTACAAAAATAGTTTATTTGTAATTCCGTTTGGGAAAAAAAAATGAATCCTTGCAGGAAAATAACTTGTGATTGTGATATTCATTCTTATCCAAAGTCCTTCTGTGTATATATGGGTCTACTTAACATTAAATGGACAAGTGGAATTCTTTAACCAATAATAACCGCTTTCCATGAGAATGACAGAACAGAGAAATGTCCATGATAATTAGTATTTCCTCTGCTAGGTGGCTTCCATGGTTCGTCAGCCTCTAGTATATCCAACTTGTGCATTGCCTATATACTCTATATATTTCTTCTTATATTTCTGAAATGTGTTTCATGTACCATGTAGTATCATTCATAACCATTATCATGAATACTGGTTATAATATCATGGCACTAATAATAATAAAGCTCTACTTTAGTTAATTACGAAGAAATACAAAAATATAAAATAATATTTAGATAAGATATAAGTAAGAGAGAAAGAATAGCAAAGATAAACCTTCAGGTACCCATTAATCATCTTAGAGAGAGAAGATCACCAACTACTTTGTAAATGCCGGAGAGCCCATCATTAAATTCCTCTTCTGTCTTCGCCCTCCCAAACCAAATTCTACCATGTGTTTTCTTTTTACCATTGTCTTGTGTTTTTTTAAATATGTAGTTTACATTGCTGTTTAATTATATAATTCTGTAAAATATTTAGTTGTTCACTTATTAAACATTATATGGATGGAATTAGACTGTATGTGTGTGCATGTATGTATTCTGTGATATATTATGATTGGTTTCCTTCATTCAAAGTGCACTTAAAAATTTTATCCATGTTAATGTTAAAATCTCTAATTCATTAATTTATACTTTGATACAATATTTCATGAATGTATATGAACAAAATTCATTTATTCATGCATTTATTCTTTTTAAAAAATGCTTATTAGGGTGATTGAAGATTGTTTTTCTATTATAAGAAATCGGTACTGCTAGGGACATGCCTGTATATTTCTCTTGGTTCACATGTGCAAATGTATCTTTAGAGTGTGTAATTAGAACTGATGCATAGTAAGATCTGTTTATCTTCAACTTGTCTATAAAATTCAGATTTGTTTTTCAGAATGTTTTCACCAAGTTTAACCCCCACCAAAAGAGTACAAATCATCTCATGGTTTCTCATCCATGATAGCATTTGGTTTTGTCCGATTATTAAATTTTTGTCAATCTGAATGTGAAATGGGATCTCATTATTCCTTTAATTTACATTTAATTTGCATTTCTCTGAGGGGCTGTCAAACAGGAGCTACAGATTTGGAGGCAGTAGAAGACACAGCTGCTGTGAGAGAATCCCCCAAAAGTGGAAAGATGCATGAAATACTGTCTTTTCCTCTCCTCACAGTCTCCAGTATTCCATAAATGCTTCCAATTGGAAAAATTTACCTGGAATTCTGAGATTAAGGAAGCCCTGAGGATGTAATTACCTGATTTGCAGAGCATGGCAGAGAAAGGCAGAAAATTAATCTGAATCAAATATGAAAGTGGCTACCACAGCTATATAACATTGATCTTGCTATTGAATGTCTCTTCCACGAGAATACAAGCTTGATGAAGAAATGCATTTGTGCTTATTTTATTCCCTTTGCTTAGAAGATTTCCTGGCACATAAGAAGTGCTCAATAGATGTTGAACGAATGAGTGAATGGATGAGTGAATGGTCGAGACTTATGCCAGTCATAGCCTCTCACATATTTAAGTGTTATTATTTGAGGATTTAATTAAGTAAATTATGATAATTTATTTTTTTAAACTTTACATTTTTAGAGCAGTTTTAGGTTCACAGCAAAATCGAGAGGAAGGCACAGAGATTTCCCACATAGTCCTGGCTCCCACAGCTGTGTAACCTTCTGCATACTCAACATCTCCCACTAGAGTAGTACATTTGTTACAGTCGGCAGCCTATACGGACACACTGTAATTACCCCAAGTCTGTAGTTTACCTTATGGTTCACTACTGGTGTTGTATAGTCTATGGGTTTTGATAAATATTTAACGATATGCAGCCACCACTGTAAGATCATACAGTTTCACTGTCCTAAAAATTCTCTATGCTCTGTCTATTCACCCCTCTCTCCCCCACCTCCCCAACCCCTGACAACCATTGGTCTGTTTACTGTCCCCACCGTTTTGTCTCTTCCAGAATGTCAGATAGTTGAAATCATACAATATGTAGCCTTTTCATTTTTTTTTTTTTTTTGCAGTGAATTGACCCATAACACAATATCTATGGCTTTTTATTTTTTTTTTATTTATTTTTTATTTTTTTATTTTTTTTTATTTTTTTTTTTATTTTTTTTTTTATTTTTTTTTTATTTTTTAATATATGAAATTTACTGTCAAATTGGTTTCCATACAACACCCAGTGCTCATCCCAAAAGGTGCCCTCCTCAATACCCATCACCCACCCTGCCCTCCCTCCCACCCTGCCCTCCCTCCCACCCCCCATCAACCCTCAGTTTGTTCTCAGTTTTTAACAGTCTCTAATGCTTTGGCTCTCTCCCACTCTAACCTCTTTTTTTTTTTTTTTTTTTTTCCTTCCCCTCCCCCATGGGTTTCTGTTATGTTTCTCAGAATCCACATAAGAGTGAAACCATAGGGTATCTGTCTTTCTCTGTATGGCTTATTTCACTTAGCATCACACTCTCCAGTTCCATCCATGTTGCTACAAAAGGCCATATTTCATTTTTTCTCATTGCCACGTAGTATTCCATTGTGTATATAAACCACAATTTCTTTATCCATTCATCAGTTGATGGACATTTAGGCTCTTTCCATAATTTGGCTATTGTTGAGAGTGCCGCTATAAACATTGGGGTACAGGTGCCCCTATGCATCAGTACTCCTGTATCCCTTGGATAAATTCCTAGCAGTGCTATTGCTGGGTCATAGGGTAGGTCTATTTTTAATTTTCTGAGGAACCTCCACACTGCTTTCCAGAGCGGCTGCACCAATTTGCATTCCCACCAACAGTGCAAGAGGGTTCCTGTTTCTCCACATCCTCTCCAGCATCTATAGTCTCCTGATTTCTTCATTTTGGCCACTCTGACTGGCGTGAGGTGGTATCTGAGTGTGGTTTTGATTTGTATTTCCCTGATAAGGAGCGACGTTGAACATCTTTTCATGTGCCTGTTGGCCATCCGGATGTCTTCTTTAGAGAAGTGTCTATTCATGTTTTCTGCCCATTTCTTCACTGGGTTATTTGTTTTTCGGGTGTGGAGTTTGATGAGCTCTTTATAGATTTTGGATACTAGCCCTTTGTCCGATGTGTCATTTGCAAATATCTTTTCCCATTCCGTTGGTTGCCTTTTAGTTTTGTTGGTTGTTTCCTTTGCTGTGCAGAAGCTTTTTATCTTCATAAGGTCCCAGTAATTCACTTTTGCTTTTAATTCCCTTGCCTTTGGGGATGTGCCGAGTAAGAGATTGCTACGGCTGAGGTCAGAGAGGTCTTTTCCTGCTTTCTCCTCTAAGGTTTTGATGGTTTCCTGTCTCACATTCAGGTCCTTTATCCATTTTGAGTTTATTTTTGTGAATGGTGTGAGAAAGTGGTCTAGTTTCAACCTTCTGCATGTTGCTGTCCAGTTCTCCCAGCACCATTTGTTAAAGAGACTGTCTTTTTTCCATTGGATGTTCTTTCCTGCTTTGTCAAAGATGAGTTGGCCATACGTTTGTGGGTCTAGTTCTGGGGTTTCTATTCTATTCCATTGGTCTATGTGTCTGTTTTTATGCCAATACCATGCTGTCTTGATGATGACAGCTTTGTAGTAGAGGCTAAAGTCTGGGATTGTGATGCCTCCTGCTTTGGTCTTCTTCTTCAAAATTACTTTGGCTATTCGGGGTCTTTTGTGGTTCCATATGAATTTTAGGATTGCTTGTTCTAGTTTCGAGAAGAATGCTGGTGCAATTTTGATTGGGATTGCATTGAATGTGTAGATAGCTTTGGGTAGTATTGACATTTTGACAATATTTATTCTTCCAATCCATGAGCAGGGAATGTCTTTCCATTTCTTTATATCTTCTTCAATTACCTGCATAAGCTTTCTATAGTTTTCAGCATACAGATCTTTTACATCTTTGGTTAGATTTATTCCTAGGTATTTTATGCTTCTTGGTGCAATTGTGAATGGGATCAGTTTCTTCATTTGTCTTTCTGTTGCTTCATTGTTAGTGTATAAGAATGCAACTGATTTCTGCACATTGATTTTGTATCCTGCAACTTTGCTGAATTCATGTATCAGTTCTAGCAGACTTTTGGTGGAGTCTATCGGATTTTCCATGTATAATATCATGTCATCTGCAAAAAGCGAAAGCTTGACTTCATCTTTGCCAATTTTGATGCCTTTGATTTCCTTTTGTTGTCTGATTGCTGATGCTAGAACTTCCAGCACTATATTAAAAAGCAGCGGTGACAGTGGGCATCCCTGTCGTGTTCCTGATCTCAGGGAAAAAGCTCTCAGTTTTTCCCCGTTGAGGATGATGTTAGCTGTGGGCTTTTCATAAATGGCCTTTATGATCTTTAAGTATGTTCCTTCTATCCCGACTTTCTCAAGGGTTTTTATTAAGAAAGGGTGCTGGATTTTGTCAAAGGCCTTTTCTGCATCGATTGACAGGATCATATGGTTCTTCTCTTTTTTTTTGTTAATGTGATGTATCACGTTGATCGATTTGCGAATGTTGAAACAGCCCTGCATCCCAGGAATGAATCCCACTTGATCATGGTGAATAATTCTTTTTATATGCTGTTGAATTCGATTTGCTAGTATCTTATTAAGAATTTTTGCATCCATATTCATCAGGGATATTGGCCTGTAGTTCTCTTTTTTTACTGGGTCTCTGTCTGGTTTAGGAATCAAAGTAATACTGGCTTCATAGAATGAGTCTGGAAGTTTTCCTTCCCTTTCTATTTCTTGGAATAGCTTGAGAAGGATAGGTATTATCTCTGCTTTAAATGTCTGGTAGAACTCCCCTGGGAAGCCATCTGGTCCTGGACTCTTATTTGTTGGGAGATTTTTGATAACCGATTCAATTTCTTCGCTGGTTATGGGTCTGTTCAAGCTTTCTATTTCCTCCTGATTGAGTTTTGGAAGAGTGTGGGTGCTTAGAAATTTGTCCATTTCTTCCAGGTTGTCCAAATTGCTGGCATATAATTTTTCATAGTATTCCCTGATAATTGTTTGTATCTCTGAGGGATTGGTTGTAATCATTCCATTTTCATTCATGATTTTATCTATTTGGGTCATCTCCCTTTTCTTTTTGAGAAGCCTGGCTAGAGGTTTGTCAATTTTGTTTATTTTTTCAAAAAACCAACTCTTGGTTTCGTTGATCTGCTCTACAGTTTTTTTAGATTCTATATTGTTTATTTCTGCTCTGATCTTTATGATTTCTCTTCTTCTGCTGGGTTTAGGCTGCCTTTGCTGTTCTGCTTCTATTTCCTTTAGGTGTGCTGTTAGATTTTGTATTTGGGATTTTTCTTGTTTCTTGAGATAGGCCTGGATTGCAATGTATTTTCCTCTCAGGACTGCCTTCGCTGCATCCCAAAGCGTTTGGATTGTTGTATTTTCATTTTCGTTTGTTTCCATATATGTTTTAATTTCTTCTCTAATTGCCTGGTTGACCCACTCATTCGTGAGTAGGGTGTTCTTTAACCTCCATGCTTTTGGAGGTTTTCCAGACTTTTTCCTGTGGTTGATTTCAAGCTTCATAGCATTGTGGTCTGAAAGTATGCATGGTATAATTTCAATTCTTGTAAACTTATGAAGGGCTGTTTTGTGACCCAGTATATGATCTATCTTGGAGAATGTTCCATGTGCACTCGAGAAGAAAGTATATTCTGTTGCTTTGGGATGCAGAGTTCTAAATATATCTGTCAAGTCCATCTGATCCAATGTATCATTCAGGGCCCTTGTTTCTTTATTGACCGTGTGCCTAGATGATCTATCCATTTCTGTAAGTGGGGTGTTAAAGTCCCCTGCAATGACCACATTCTTATCAATAAGGTTGCTTATGTTTATGAGTAATTGTTTTATATATCTGGGGGCTCGGGTATTTGGCGCATAGACATTTATAATAGTTAGCTCTTCCTGGTGGATAGACCCTGTGATTATTATATAATGCCCTTCTTCATCTCTTGTTACAGCCTTTAATTTAAAGTCTAGTTTGTCTGATAGAAGTATGGCTACTCCAGCTTTCTTTTGGCTTCCAGGAGCATGATAAATAGTTCTCCATCCCCTCACTCTCAATCTAAAGGTGTCCTCAGATCTAAAATGAGTCTCTTGTAGACAGCAAATAGATGGGTCTTGTTTTTTTATCCATTCTGATACCCTATGTCTTTTAGTTGGCGCATTTAATCCATTTACATTCAGTGTTATTATAGAAAGATATGGGTTTAGAGTCATTGTGATGTCTCTATGTTTTATGCTTGTAGCGATGTCTCTGGTACTTTGTCTCACAGGATCCCCCTTAGGATCTCTTGTAGGGCTGGTTTCGTGGTGACAAATTCCTTCAGTTTTTGTTTGTTTGGGAAGACCTTTATCTCTCCTTCTATTCTAAATGACAGACTTGCTGGATAAAGGATTCTCGGCTGCATATTTTTTCTGTTTAGCACACTGTAGATATCGTGCCAAGCCTTTCTGGCCTGCCAAGTTTCAAAGGAGAGATCAGTCACGAGTCTTATAGGTCTCCCTTTATATGTGAGGGCACGTTTATCCCTTGCTGCTTTCAGAATTTTCTCTTTATCCTTGTATTTTGCCAGTTTCACTATGATATGTCGTGCAGAAGATCGATTCAAGTTACGTCTGAAGGGAGTTCTCTGTGCCTCTTGGATTTCAATGCCTTTTTCCTTCCCCAGTTCAGGGAAGTTCTCAGCTATAATTTGTTCAAGTACCCCTTCAGCACCCTTCCCTCTCTCTTCCTCCTCTGGGATACCAATTATGCGTATATTATTTTTTTTTAGTGTATCACTTAGTTCTCTAATTTTCCCCTCATACTCCTGGATTTTTTTATCTCTCTTTCTTTCAGCTTCCTCTTTCTCCATAACTTTATCTTCTAGTTCACCTATTCTCTCCTCTGCCTCTTCAAGCCGAGCCATCGTGGATTCCATTTTGTTTTGCAATTCGTTTAAAGCGTTTTTCAACTCCTCGTGACTGTTCCTTAGTCCCTCGATCTTTGTGGCAAGAGATTCTCTGCTGTCATGTATACTGTTTTCAAGCCCAGCGATTAATTTTATGACTATTATTCTAAATTCACTTTCTGTTATATTATTTAAATCCTTTTTGATCAGTTCATTAGCTGTTGTTATTTCCTGGAGATTCTTCTGAGGGGAATTCTTCCGTTTGGTCATTTTGGAGAGTCCCTGGCGTGGTGAGGACCTGCAGTGCACTTCCCCTGTGCTGTGGTGTATAACTGGAGTTAGTGGGCGGGGCCGCAGTCCGACCCGATGTCTGCCCCCAGCCCACTGCTGGGGCCACAGTCAGACTGGTGTGTGCCTTCTCTTCCCCTCTCCTAGGGGCGGGATTCACTGTGGGGTGGCGTGTCCCGTCTGGGCTACTTGCACACTGCCAGGCTTGTGTTGCTGGGGATCTGGTGTATTAGCTGGGGTGGGTAGGCAAGGTGCACGGGGGCTGGAGGGGCAGGCTTAGCTCACTTCTCCTTAGGTGATCCACTTCAGGAGGAGCCCTGTGGCAGCGGGAGGGAGTCAGATCCGCTGCCGGAGGTTTGGCTCCACAGAAGCACAGAGTTGGGTGTTTGCGCGGAGCGAGCAAGTTCCCTGGCAGGAACTGGTTCCCTTTGGGATTTTGGCTGGGGGATGGGCGGGGGAGATGGCGCTGGCGCCTTTGTTCCCCGCCAAGCTGAGCTCTGCCGTCCGGGGGCTCAGCAGCTCTCCCTCCCTTTGTCCTCCAGCCTTCCCGCTTTCCGAGCAGAGCTGTTAACTTATGACCTCCCAGACGCTAAGTCGCGCTTGCTGTCGGAACACAGTCTGTCTGGCCCCTCCGCTTTTGCCAGCCAGACTCGGGGGCTCTGCTTGGCCGGCGAGCCGCCCCTCCGCCCCGGCTCCCTCCCGCCAGTCCGTGGAGCGCGCACCGCCTCGCCGCCCTTCCTACCCTCTTCCGTGGGCCTCTAGTCTGCGCTTGACTCCGGAGACTCCCTTCTGCTAATCCTCTGGCGGTTTTCTGGGTTCTTTAGGCAGGTGTAGGTGGAATCTAAGTGATCGGCAGGACGCGCTGTGAGCCCCGCGTCCTCCTACGCCGCCATCTTCCGGAACCAATATGTAGCCTTTTCAAATTGACTTCTTTTCACTTAGTAATGTGCATTTTTAAGTTTCCTCCCATGTCTTTTCATGGCTTGGTAGCTCATTTCTTCTTTTTAATTTTCTTAAAAGCGTATTTATTTTGAGAGAGTGCATGCATGCATGGGGGAGGGACAGAGAGAGAGAGAGAGAGAGAGAGAGAGAGAGAGAGAGAATCTCAAGCAGGCTCTGCACTGTCAGAACAGAGCTTGATACAGGGCTCGATATCACAACTGTGAGATCATGATCTGAGCTGAAACCAAGAGCCAGACGCTTAACCAACTGAGCCACCCAGGTGCCCTGAAGCCCATTTCTTCTTAATGCTGAATAATATTCCCCTCTCTTGATGTATCACAGTTTATCCTTCTACCTACTAAAAGACATTATGGTGGGTTCCAAGGTTTGGCAGTTACAAATAAAGTTTCTGTACACATTTGTGTGCAGTGTTTTGTGAATATACTGGATATTATTTTTTAAATTTCTTTTAACGTTTATTTATTTTTGAGAGACAGAGAGACAGAGAGACAGAGAGAGAAAGACAGAGAGCATGAGTGGGGGAAGGGCAGAGAGAGAGAGAGAGAGAGAGAGAGAGACAGAATCCAAAGCAGATTCCAGGCTCTGAGCTGTCAGCAGAGAGCCTGATGCAAGGCTCAAAGTCACAAACTGTGAGACCATGATCTGAGCCGAAGTTGGACGCTCAACCGACTGAGCCACCCAGGCGCCCCTGAGTATACTGAATATTAGAAGTAGGAGGAAATGATTTCTCAAAAGTCCCTGTATTACTGAGATAATTATCTAAGATGTAATATTATTCTCAGATTCATTCATCTAAAGGCAGCACAGATACAGGAATAATTCATTCAGTCCATACTTCCATGTTTTTTTCTGCCTCTGATAAGATAATAAGCACCTATCCGTCCATCACCACCATGCTCTCTTCCCCCCCCCCCCCCGTGTTATGTACATCTGTTCACCTCGCCTGGTTCTCTCTCCTGGTTACTGCTATTTTTCTCCTGTGCTCTCTAAATCCACTCTTTCCCCTCTTTCATTCTCGTACCTGAGTTGTATAGTTCTCTTTCTATACATAGCTGACTTATTTTTATATGTAAGATATTCACTTACACGTAACTTCTTCAGTTTTCTCTGTCCACCCATGTACGATGCTTTTTTCTTCTTGGTCATTCATCTGTGTATTTTTTTTCACATCAATCGCCATGGTCTGTAGTTACCCTGCACTCTCTTTGTTTTCTTATTTATCTGTCTCACACCACCAGAATACAAGCTCATGGGGGCAAGATATCTGTAGGTTTATTTCATGCTATATCTGCAAAGACTACCATAGTACCTGACAGCTTCATAAATTTACGATTCTTCCAGGAAACACTAGTTTTTGCTCAGATGAATTCATTCAAAAATAAAAACAAATGTTATTTTCACTAATATATGAATATCATATTGAATTGTTGTGTAGTAGATAATGTTGCACAAGTCTGTACCCTCATGCTAGGGAAACAGAATAAATCTGACTTTGCCTTTTCATGCACCTCTTTGTACTGATACATTATTTTCTCAGGATACTGATCATAGCAAAGACAAAAGTACCTTGTTGGCTATCACAAATGATCTTAATCTATTTTTGCAGTATAAACTTCCCCGGTTTCTTCAATACTGTAAGCATATTATGTTATTTTGGCTCTCCTTACCCCCAGAGCTATTCTTCTCTGGAAATACCCCAGTTTATCATAGTCTTCTTAAAGTGCCAAGTCTGGAAATTGACAGTGGTCTAAGAAGTGCAGAGGAGAGCAAGAATACAAACTCTATCACTTTGTTGTCTTTGAAAAGTATAAATCCCTAAGCTGATGGGAAATTGACATTGATTCTTTCATGTTTTTAGTACCTAACAGAAATATATACATAGGTATTGATCTTACTAATTCCTGAAGTCTGAAAATTTAAATGGATTTTTAAAATAAAAATGTTAGCAATATATTTGCAGAAATGGCTTAATGTTTATTATAAATTACTATTTACTTACCCATTAATTAATGTCTATCATCCGGTGAATTAATTTACTTTGCTGGACAAATGAGGAATTTTTCAAGTTTGTTGGATAGCTTTTCAGAACTAAAGAAAGCATTAAATACAAAATTGCAAAGATAAAATTAGATACAGAGGTTTTTTTAAAATGGTTTCAGATTTGAAAACTGCCATTATACTTTTTGATCAGAGGTTAGAGTTGAATAATATTGTTAAAATCTACGTAACCAAATATGTGGTGGTAGAGGAAATGGAGACTCACAAAGTTTAGCAACTTACCCAAGATCTGACAGTTAGCAACACTTCTGACTTACCAGTCAGTTTCATTAGTTATACCATGTTGCTCCATACTCAGGAAGGACGATCCCACAAACTGAAAATGAAAAGGTTGTTTAAAAAAATGTATTGCCTATTTTACTCTGAGAGACCAAATGATGCAGTGTAAAGATAACCAGTTTTAATGTCTATGGACATGATATCAGCATCCTTTTCTGGCATCAAATGAGTGATGCAAGTCATTTAATTTCATTGAGCTGGTTTACTTGGAGGGTTATGGTGAAGATTAAATAAGAGAATATATAAATATAACTGAATCTTTAACACCCTAAAGTATTATCAACTACTTTTAGCAGCTCAGTTCTTCATTTATTGCTGTTTTTAACTTTTTTATTTTTAGTTTTTATTATTATTTAGTTAGAGAGAGAGAGAGAAAGGCAGCAAGCAGGAGAAGGGCAGAAAGAAGGGGTGAGAGAGAATCCCAAGTAGGCTCCACACTGTCAGCTCAGAACCCGACGCGGGGCTTACACCCACGGACCTTTGAGATCATGACCTGAACTGATTTCAAGAGTCCGACATTTAACCAACTGAGCCACTCGGATGCCCCTGAGCAGCTCAGTTATATTTCACTTCATATATAATTTAATGCCTGGTAAATCCTTCTGTGCTCCAGGAAACAAATCCTCATGACAAAATATAGTAGCTAATTATTTAGACAAAAAAGTCTTACTTGTCTAGCATATTTAGCACTATGTTATTCTAGATGATCAATTTCTAAGGTTTATGGTTAATGTTCATCAAATGCATAGATCACTCCCCTTTTGAATTAGATTGAAAACACTAGAATACACCATAATATACAATGTTGTTAATGAAATTATTCTGAAGAAATCTTATGATACATGTATCACAGAATCCTTGTAATGCCCATCAGTTTCAGGAAAAGTGTGTAAAGGCAATACTTTTATATACTAACCCTTCCAGTTGTTTAAATGCTAGATCCATTACAGCTTTGTAATGATTATATTTTAAAAACATGATCAAACCAAGGGGATAAAAGTAATCTTTATTGAGTTTTAAATTAGTTAGTAAACTAGTGAAATGTGTCACTAAGATTCTTGTATTGCAAACCAACACTTACTTGGAGACCATAAATTGGAATACTTTTCTTGCTAAAGGAATTTTAATTCACCAACACTAATAGAGTAAATAATATGAAAACAGGAAAGTGATGCAGTTACAAAATCCATTGAAGTAATACATGGAAGAAGTCCATTTTTAAGGTTCCTGTTCAGTGTTCTATCAGCTTTTCCTAAAATGAGAAAATGCAAAAGCTGGAAGCCAAAGAATTATATGCATTAGAGACTTTTTGTGCTGGCAGGAGAGAAGCTATTAGATCATAATGTCCATAATTTTGCGAATATAGAATTGTTTCCTATACCATTACCCACTTCTTTGTCTGGTCTACATAAATGGCTCAACCAAAGGGGCTTTTTACTATGTCCCTTAGGAAACAATTCCTCAGCCTAATAGACCTAACAAGGCTTCCTTTCTGATGATAGTCACTCAAAAATTTCCTATACTCAATTTCATCCCATTACTTCTAGTTATTTTCTCTTGACTCACCTAAAATTTGTTCCTTCTCCCCTCTTTTTTACCCTACAGATGCTTTCGAGTGATTGGATTTCCCATTAGTCTTTTTACCAAATTAAATGGATACTGTCTTAATCTATGTCCATTAATCATTTCAGTTATACCCTTAATCATTTTTATCATTCCTTCTTGAAGTTTCATTTGTTCACATTTTCCTCACATTGAGAAATCTATATTTCTTCTCTGTATTGTGGGCAGTTTTAAACAAAATTTAACTGGTCTTATTTCTGCCTACTCTAATCTCAGCTCCCAGAGATGATTCTTTTTTGTTGTCTCCAATAGCATTTATGCCTAGGCTGCACTTTATTAACTATATAATTAATTATTCACCCTGTAGCTCTGGGGTATTTTTAGTATACTTTACTGTACAATTTTCATAAGCTTCTTAATAGGATAGATTGCTTTTCTTCCTTTTTTGCAGTCCATAGTGTTCATTGAACTGCTATATATAGTTAATTTAAAAAAAAACAAATGGTTCATCAAGTTAACATAAGCTCTAAAAGGAATGTCATACCCCATGCTTAAGAACGGAGTCCTGGACTAGCTTTGCAAATCTAAATTCTTTCTGTGGCAATGACCTCCCTCCCTCCCACTAAATATGCTCAGGCTTTCCAACCAAAGCAATTTCGTGGAAGTGAAATTAATCAGAGAAAGACAAAAGTCATATGACTTCACTCATATGAGGACTTTAAGAGACAAAACAGATGAACATAAGGGAAGGGAAACAAAAATAATATTAAAAACAGGGAGGGGGACAAAACAGGAGACTCATAAATATGGAGAACAAGCTGAGGGTTGCTGGAGGGGTTGTGGGAGAGGGGATGGGCTAAATGGGTAAGGGGCATTAAGGAATTGACTCCTGAAATCATTGTTTCGCTATATGCTGACTAATTTGGATGTAAATTTTTAAAAATAAAAAATAAAATTAAAAAAATATATATCTGGCCATAATATCTAGTATTTCATATCCAATTGTTGCTTAAATTAAAGGTCTGTTGCATCTGATGAAGATTTCCAGATAAAATGCACACCTTTAGAAGCAAATAGAAAACATGAAATGTTCTCAGATGAAATATTTAGCTTTCCATGGAAAGTTCACAACTCCTGATAAGAATGAGATGTGCAGTAGGCTACTCGTTAAAATAGATTGAAAGGAGACATGGATCTAGAAAGCTCCTTTTCCATGTAGGAAAAAATGATATTATTGTGAATATGATCTATAGTAATGTTGACCATGTTGAAAACAACCTGAAGTAGAATGTTGTATGAACCACATCCTTCCTGGATCATGTAAGAAGATGGGAATATGGTTCTTCCTTTGGTGTTTTAGTATATCTTTGTAAAGCAGAATTCCCTCTAAGGAAAACCACAGGATGGATCCAAAAGCTATTAATCGTAGTGGGATTTCAGAGTAGTAATTGGTTTTAAGGGTCAATGATTCATTTCAGAATGCTCTATAACTTGAACGAGAGATAATATAATTTAGCATATGGAATTTAAAATATTATAGTTGATAATAGGCTTAATATTACTTACTTTGTGGAAAAATGTTCCCAAAATTTGCTGAGAGATTCTCCATTGCTTCCCCTGATGATCATGGCAAAGTCATAGAGTATTTTTATTTACATACATTTCCCTAGCTACTGTAAAAATGCATATGCCCAATCAAAAAGCAAGTCATTTAAAATTTGCAAATTTAAGCAATGTGCTATTCATGTTCTATACTAGCTCATAAATCATCTTCATTGAAATGGAATTTATTATCGATTTTTTACAGCACCCTCCCACGTACTATATTTCTGTGAGACACATGATCTCATGATTGTCTATAAGTTTTAACTTGTAATCAATTATCAAACATATACTTTCACAGTAACACTTACCTTTCTTTGGACATATGAGTTACTTATTTGGTTGTGTCTAATAAACACTGTGTTTTAAATTTTGTAATACAAGCAAAGTAATTAATGGTTATATTTTGGCAAGATTTATTATTCATGAGCTCTATCTATTTGTAGTACATGGATCCATTATCTTTTAGGTTCTCTATAATTTGTTTTCAATCCTTTATACTACCTCCATCATTTCCTCTTGTTTTGCACAGATTGGATTTAGTGATTTTTTTAATGGGACATTAATCAATCTATAATTGTATAATTTGAAGAATTTGGTTTTCATATGAATTGTGAATTTTAAAGGAGGTTGATTTCATTTTTTTTTTCAACGTTTTTTTTTTTTATTTATTTTTGGGACAGAGAGAGACAGAGCATGAACGGGGGAGGGTCAGAGAGAGAGGGAGACACAGAATCGGAAACAGGCTCCAGGCTCCGAGCCATCAGCCCAGAGCCTGACGCCGGGCTCGAACTCACGGACCGCGAGATCGTGACCTGGCTGAAGTCGGACGCCCAACCGACTGCGCCACCCAGGCGTCCCTGATTTCATCTTTAATATCAAGAATTCTCTTTTTGTTTGATCTTTGACTCTTTTAAAGTAAATATTCAGTAAAAGTCCATAAAATTATTTGTGGGATTCTCTTCCTGTATTTAAAAGCAAAACATGATGGCTCTCACATTACTAGAATTTTATAACCAGTAGAATGTATTTCTATCTTCTCTGCTTTCTATACTTCTGGTTTGAAAATTCAAATCCAAGATAAACTCAAATTAGGCAGCAGGATCATTGTGGCCCCTAAATTACTGTTTCTATTAAAGATATCCTCGTTTAACTAAAAAGGCTATAAGTGGTAAATGGAAACTTCAAATACCTCAAATTTTGAAAGGACTTAAAAGGAGATTTAAGGCTATCTAATATTTAAGGCCCATTTTGTTTTAGAGCTGTTGCTGTCTTTTTGCTGATATAACCATGGGGACAATACATGTCAACTCCTAAACATAGAATCTAGTTTCTAGTTACTATATGGCTGTATACAGAAAGTAATTAATAGAAGCTAAGTTCTTCAATTCCATACTATATTGGTTAGGATTTCTAGATTATGCTACAATAACTAAAGCTCCCCAAGTCCCAGGTGCTTACCATAATAAAGGTTTATTTTTCACTCACACAATGTACCTTTTATGAGTCGTATGTTGCTTTATTCCTTGTCACCATCACTGGAACACAGGTGGACCAAGTAGCTTGTGTTGGAAATACAACCCATCATCTAGTAATGGGGACAAAAAATGTAGTAGGTCATGTGCTGTTTCTTAAAAATTCTGCTAAAATTTCATTGATCATAGCTATTCACATAGGAATGTGTGATCTTCTTGAAAGGAGAAGAACTTCAGAGAGGGACACTTGATTATTTGTAAAACATTAATATACTTGATTATACACAGCAAAATTATCTTCCCTTCCATGCAAAAGGATTCCAGATATTCAAACATACAGAGGTGTCAATGTAGGGGTACCGTGTCCTTTAACTCTCTCTCTCTCTCTCACACACACACACACACACACACACACACACACACGGTATTTGTGTCATATAACACATATGTATGTGCCCATTCATGTTGTAACATGTGTTAACTATTCTTTTAAAAAATTACTTAGTAAAGGGGTGCCTGGGTGGCTCAGTCAGTTGGGTGTCTGATTCTTGATTTCGTCTCCGGTCATGTTCCATAGCTTCATGAGTTTGAGCCCCATGTCAGGCTATGCTTTGGCAGTGTGGAGACTGTTTGGGATTCTCTCTCTCTGTCTCTCTCAAAATAAATAAATGAACAACTTTTAAAAATTACATAGTGAACTAAAATTTTAAAATATTACTCATTCTAAAGTTTTTTCACCAGATATTCTGCTTAGTGAGCTGTTCTTCTGTGTTTTTTGACAAATAGTTTTATAACAAAGGGTATTTATCCCATCTTCATTCACTTTAACCATTTGGTTCATTTTTCTTAATAAATGTATGATTCTTACACATATCAGTAATGTTTTCTTTTTCTGATTAATATATTTAATTATTTTCAAGTTATGATTGTAAATGAAAGTTTCAATCCCTATGTTAAGTCTAGCATCCTCGTATTTCAGCATGTGTGTTATATTGTTTATCCTTCCTTGAATTTGTTCTGACACTTTGGAATAATTTAAATTTTGGAGTCCATTCTTTTTCAGTAGAGATGTTTAGCATTTAGTTCCTTAAGTAATGTGATAAATATCCAGTTGGACATATCTATATCATAAAATGCCATGTGCAATATAGGATTATCTTTTACATTTTTCCATGTACTATAATTTAATTTGTTTATTCTACATCCATAGTTATGGAATGTGTTTATTAAATAAAGTTTTCAAACAAGTTTTCTTCCTAGTATGCAAAAAAATGGTGCGTGCAGAAATATACACTAACATTTAAAAAATTAGCCATTATTCTGGCTAGAAAGTAATAAATCATTTGTTTAATTTGGCAAAGTACACCTAAATTATCTCAGTGAAACACTATCTTTATTTTTTTAAAAATAAATCTTCTTAGAATTATCATTTTGTGCCAAGAATTTACAGAGTTTTATCATAATTCATGCCATCATCATTAACTTTCTGGCAAAAGAATATGGTTAGCTTCTTTTGCATGTTTTTGTTGAATGATACAGTTAACATGATAATTAACACATATCATGCTCTTTGGAATTAAGAAGTTCTCATCAATGGATCACAGCGACTCACCTCAATTCAAACAAACATCCTTTGTTCTAATACACGTTATTACTTTGTAACCCTTGCTGGAATCTGAAGACTATGTACGTTCAAAGTTCATATTATATTCAGTATATGAATGTCTATGGCCACTATCTTTTTCATATTATATTCAATATATGAATGTCTATTGGCCAATGTCTTTTTTATAGAAATAAGAGCCATAGAATTTTATAGTCAAAGAGTGACATAATAACATTTTTGTGTGTCTTATTATCTCTTCTTTATGATAGCTTTACAAATGTAAGTCAGCAATCATATTTTCTAAAAATCCATTCCTGGTTTAAGTATTTTTATTTTTCTATTTTTTTCCTTATGCTAATGTTAGATCTATCACTGATGGTTTATAAACTGTTCTCTGATCCATCTTTCTCTCTTTCTTTCTTTCTTTCTTTCTTTCTTTCTTTCTTTCTTTCTTTCTTTCTTTCTTTCTTCTTCAGATTGTTTTATTAGCTCTGACATTAACACCAGTAGCTTGTATTGAGCTTGTGGTTGGCTCAATCCCATAAGTGATTTCTCATTGATCTCAACTTAATTTTCAAATACTCTTTCCTCAATCTTCTATTTCAGCTTTTATGTGTTTACCTATTTGTAAATTTTGAATGTCCATTTTCATATTCAGTTTTTCAGGATGTTGGCTCTCCCTCTCAGCTATACTTCAGCATTGTATTTGATGAAGATCTCTTCACTGATAATATGTTACACCTCACAGGATCAAGTACACAAGGTTGTAGCAGGACATTTGAGGTGCCCCCAAGGTTAACATTGACTAATCAACACAGGAAGTCCACTTATTTAATTAGCTACAAATCCACCTAAACGTACTTACTATCAACCAGCCAGTTTTTCTCTACTTTGCATACAATGAAATGACAAACCCCTTGTCAAATGCTTATCTGGAATCAAGATAACCTGCTTATAAAGCAATCTCATGATCTAAAAGCTGTCTAACTTAAGAAATATAAAAAAATAAGTTTTGCCACATATGACTCCTTCTTAATAAACCCATGCCCTCTCTTCTGTGCCTTAAAAGTCCCTAATTGTTAACAGGATAGTTTAATAAGCTCATTCTTGAAAAAATGTCCAGGCAATTTCTTATTATTTACTGTTTTTTGTCGATTTTCCTTATTTTATTTTATTAAAAAAATTTTTTTTAATGTTGATTTATTTTTGACAGAGAGAGAGACAGAGCACGAGTGGGGGAGGGGCAGAGAGAGAGGGAGACACAGAATCTGAAGCAGGCTCCAGGCTCTGAGCTGTCAGCACAGAGCTCAATGCGGGGCTCGAACTCACAGACCATGAAATCATGACCTGAGCTGAAGTCGGATGCTTAACTGACTGAGCCCTCAGGCGCCTCTCCTTTTCCTTATTTTAGACAAGGGATACATTTTTTTTTTTTTAATAAAGAAGGTCACTTGGGTGACTCAGTAGGTTGAGTGTCCAACTTTGGCTCAGGTGATGATCTCATGGTTCACGAGTTTCAGCTCCACATCGGACTCGATGCTATCAGCGTTGAGCCCGCTCTGGATCCCCTGTCTCCCCTCTCTCTGCACCTCCCCTGCTCGCTCTCTCTCTTTCTCAAAAATAAATATTTAGAAAATTATTAAAGAGAGCGTTGGCAGTCATATTTGCAACTGACAAAATGGATATGTCATTTTTTGCTACTAAATAGTTGAATGAAGTTAAAATAGCTAGGTGTTCTAATATCAATTAACATTAATTTTATTTATTTTTTTTATTTTAGAGAGAGAGAGAGAGAGTAGTGGAGAGGGACAGAAGGAGAGAGAGGGAATCTTCAGCAGGCTCCATGCTCAGTGTAGAGCCTGATGTGGGGCTCAATCCCACAACCCTGAGACTATGACCTGAGCCGAAATCAAGAGTTGGATGTTCAACCACCTGACCTATCCAGGCACCCCTAGCATTATTTTTAAAATGTGGAGTTTACAAAACCCTATCATACATGCATTATCACATAATAAGATTTTATTTGTATATGACAAAGTAGCAACCTGGGGTTAAAAAGACTGGTACAGAAATAATAAGAGAAAAATTGAATTATGTGTTTATTTGATTTCATATTAATATTTACTTTTTAATTTATTTCTTTAAAAAACTAGTATATGTGCCTTTTTAAACATTAAACAAGCCAAAAACAGAAAAAAAGAAAAGTCATCTATATTCATAACACACAGATATTAATGATTTTTAATATGTTTGATCTCTTCTTAATCATGAATATTATATCTCCTTCAAATTTGGAAATGTTTCCCCTCAATTTTTCAAAGAAAACATAGGATCCAAGTAGTTCCCAATTTCTACCTATTCATTAACTAGGGTATGGCTGATTTATCTTATTCTCTAAGTCACATTTCCAAATGTTGGCTTTCCCAAACTATTTTTTTTCAGTCCGAGCCAATCTTTTTTTTTTTTTCCTAAAAAAAGGAGAGAGAAAGGGAGAAAGAGAGAGAGAGTGTGTGTGAGTGGGAGAGGGGCAGAGAGAGGGACAAAGGATCTAACGTGGGCCCTATGCTGACAGCAGTGAGACTGATGTGGAACTCGAACTCATGAACCATGAGATCATGACCTGAGCCAAATTCAAAGTCTGATGCTCAACCACTCAATGGACTGAGCCATCTATGTGACCCAGTCTGAGCCAACCTTTATTTTAAAAATTTGTTATTCTTATTCTTTTAAGTTTTTATATTAATTTGCTTGCTGTCAGAATTATTAGGACTTCTTGCCCTTCAAAACCCATGTTCCATTTTAAAAGCTCTCAGTTTAAAATTATATACATTTATGAAAATGTAGGGTTCTTTTAACATTATACTTAATGCAGTTATATTACCAAAATCGTCATAGCCATTGCCACCATCAATACCAGAGCCAACATCTACTCTTAATCTACACTCAATTATTTCTCTAATGCTGTCATCTATCCATATTTATCTATATATCCATCCATCGATCTATTATGTAATCTTGGGAAGCTATTATTTAACAAGTGAGTCATAAAATTGAAGAATAAGATGTATTTACTAAGAAAAGAAACCAACATGAAAAGTGACTCGTTGGGTCAAAGTATTGTATGGATATTTAAACTAAAAACCTTTAAAATTTAGTTTTCTGCTTCTAAACACAGTGCAGGCTGATTACACTTAAACACTGCTGAAGAAATGTAGCATTCTGGGAGAAATGGCAGGGCAAGTTACTTAAAAGTAATGAAGAAAGACTTATTTGTATTAGTTATTTGTTAGTAGATTTTCTGTTACTATCCTCCAGGATAGGAAATATGAACTACTATATTTAACATTACTATTATTTAATATTAAAATTGATATTCTGCAATCTCTCCCTTCTTACTAAATGATGCTATCATATTCTTTTCTCTTTGCTTTTACATAAAAATAATAACTGCTCTTAATTTCTGTTGTACCTTCATCTACTTTCACGTACCCAACACAGTACCATATGAAAAGTAGATTTAATATTCACTAAATGAGCAAGTGACTCAACTTTAATATTACTTTTATACAAGCAGAGGTTGCTCTAGGACAAAAGCAAATAACATTTGATTGAATTTAACCACCTAAGAATTATGGCGTATGAATAAAAACATAGTTTAAAATAATTGCTTGTTTTGGTATGCTTTGTAATCAAGTCCTAAAGGAGTCCTTAAAATAGACTAACTAGTGGCTTTTAAATATTTAGAATTTGGTTAGTACAGGGTTCCCTCTAAATAGTATAACCAGTTCATGTCTTTTGAAAGGCAAACTACAAGATCTGACGGTTAGCCTTGATATAATAAGCATACAGGAAATCAATTGTATGTTTAGCCCCATATTGGAAATGGCAGTTACATAGTATTTTTGTATGTTTATATCCGCATCCCTTTGTTAAGTGTAACTACACATTATGTCACATTTTATAAACATTTGTAGACACATTTACATTTTTTGTCTCTTTTACGCAAAAATACTTGTAGTTTTTATTCACAGATTCTCTAGGATGAATATGCAGCAATATTCTTAAGAACTTAGTTTTGAATTAAAACTGTTTATTAATTCTTTCCCTAATCTCCATGTTCTGTAACAGATGTGTACTCCGTTTTTCTTTTGTTTGGCTGTTTGTTCTTTTATCTTTTGCCCAAGTATTTCACTTTTACATTTTTATTGTCAACTTTTATCTTGCTTTCTTTACAATCCTGTTTGATATAGAGTAAAACAGTCCTCCATGCCTCTTCTCCTTGCCAATTTTTACTAGAATTCTAAATATTAGGAGCATTCCACTCATGGTGATCATCTTACCAAAATCACTATACCATGAAGTTCTCATCTCTTCCGTTCAAGTTTAGCTCACCATTTTGAGTTCCACTTTCTCTACAAACTAACTATATTTAAAGATTTATTTATAACTTTTGAGTTGCACTTTCTTCACCTGGCTTAGTAATTCAACCACACTAATTGATAAGCCATGTATTTACGTGTAATCTTTTGCAACTTTCTGTAGTATTTGGAAGATATTTCAATGAATTATTTAATATGTCATAGTATCCCAATGAGTAATTGGTATGAATATTACTGTTTACTCATTACTGATTTACAACAGAAAAAAATGCCCATTTGACCACATCTTTAATTTTATATTTCTACTTTCAAAGTATAACTTATATGTCTGCTAATTTCCTTTTCATCTGTCAAAAATCAAGCATGAATAAATGTTATTTAAAGTAGACAAATGAATAAATGTCTCTGGCTTTAAAACTTTTTCAACCTATGCATATTTCAAAATTACTGAAGACACAAAGAATTTTAAAAATAGCTTGGATAGTAACTGAATGTCATTAGGGTTCATTAAGTTTCACCAAATGGTATGATATTACGTGTTTACCTATTTAAATTTAGAAAGAAAATTGATTACAGTAATGGAATACAGGGATATGCCAGGTATGTTTTCCTTTCCAACTTTATAGATGTTCACATTAGCCACAATAAGGCATTGTCATCATGATCCAAGGGCATAATGGAAATCAGTTTCTGACAGAGCATATATTGTCCTTGAAAACTGTACTGACAAAATGAGGGGGTCCAAGAATACTTCAAATAGTAAAGAATAGATGAAGGATACTTCTACAGATTTCGGAATAATGAAAAACTATTATGATATTAATATTCTCATTTATAATATTTTTATCCCTGTGTCTAAGTAAAACACTTTAAATATTATAAGTATGTATATATAATATACATCATATATTATATATCTCCTAATATATGAACATAATTTGCATAAACACAAGTAGCTCATGGAAGAGATATGGAATATATTTTTTCTTGAAAACTGAATAAGTTGAATTTATGATTCTAATTGGCTTGGTGTATGTTTGCTTTGGCCTTTAATGCAGAAAGTGAGTGAAATTGATCAAACAAGCATATACTAAATGTGTTAATAGGCTGGCTTTTACTTATTTATTTTTATTTGTTCACTATCATATTTGTCCACTATTCAAATTCTCTATTAAATTATGTCATAGATAAATTGCATTAATTTTATACAAACTCTGCCTGAAAAAAAATCACATCTTCTCTCAGCTCTAAAAAGATATTCATTAAATGCACAACTTTCACTTTGCACTTAGACTGCAAATGATTATTTTGTCAAGTGTTCTTGTAGCAGGAAGCTGAAAGACCAATAATACACTTGTTTGAAAAAGAATTGAATTATCAGTCTTCTCCATTCAACTTTGCATGGTCATTATCCTTTCCTCACTATACCAAATCACAGCTTCTATTTTTTTTTCCTTTTACAATGAGTCCTTCATAGTCTTACACTGAATATAATAATATCTTGATACTTTTATGTTAACTTTATTGTAATTGGAAAAATTCTGAACCTAGCCTAAAGTGATTGTAATCACTCTGAATAAAAGACATTCCAAAAGGCTGTTCCAGAAACACAATAGCAGTGGAGAAATGGAGCAAATTGACTCTGCTGTAATGACAATTGATCATGTCTTTTCACTCCAAATTAGTGGTCATGGGCATTTCAAAGATATACATTTGGTGAAAATTTTTGAAACACACATAAGAATACTGGATTTTCTAACCCTGAAGTCAACTCTTCTTCTTTTACACCCCAGTCCTGTAAGAGTTAAGTCTGTATCCTACAAGAATGTAATCTCTAAGTTAGGTCTGGAAAGCAGCAAAGGCAACCTGGACTCGAAGTAACACTTCTGTTGTCAAGGGTTACTGATGGGGGAAGGGAAGGGGCTGGAAGGGGAAGGAGTCATGGAAATGAAGAAGGATTGTACCACACACTACATAAATTCAAATGCTACACTTAGATTTGGAATGGGACCTCAATTCTGTTGTATTTTTGCCTTTAGTGTTTTCGTTTATTTACTGTACACATGGATGGTGAATTTATGAGTTGGTTGTTGCTGACCTGACTCGGTGTATCACTTAGCATTCAGCTATAAATTATACCCATGATAATTTTCTAATTAAATTTACATTACTATTTACATCTCAAACACACACCAAAAAATCATGTTATTTCCCAAGATGCAATAGCAGCAAATATCTTAGATGGAACTTGGTGGAGACTGTGTCATTTCAGTTTATATGAGAATTTCTCTTTTCCTCCACACAATTAAAGGTATAGGGGAAACCATGCTCAAAGGCTTTAAGCTCACATGTAAAGACTGAGCTATTAATATTCTAACTTTTAAGGTAGATACCTTTAATGGGGAGGTGCTGAAATGTTTTTCCTCAATGTTGCAGTATTTCAAATCACCGGTCATCACAGGCCTGCCTCACTTTAAACCTTGTGTCTGTTTGCATTAGTATTGGGCTTGCTAAAAAAGATACTGTGAAAAGAAAATGTGGTAATTACTAGTAAGTGCTTGAAATCTTGCGACATTATCAACATCTTTTCGTTGACTTATATTTCCGTGTGAATATTCACAAATAAAATATTTCTGAATTTATTCTGTAAAATGATGCCCATGGCATTATCACTGATGCGTTTTCAGTACCATTTAAAGACTATATCCCATGTTTTATAATCAGCACATTCATATTTTAGCTTCTACCCTTTTAATAAGTTATTTTATTTGGAATAGGCATGCATTTTCAGGAATAAAATTGTTCTTTTAAATAAGTCAAGTGCAGAAGCATCTGACTCTATAAACACTTCCTGGATTTATATCCAAATAACGCATAATAGCAGAAAAGAAGCTTTTTCTGCCAAAAGTCTCTGTGAATTTTCCTCAGAAAATGTTCTTTTAAAACCCTTTGTATTTTCAAAGCCACTCTACACAGACAATTAAAAGCAAATATGAAATGATAGATCACATGACAGGAGTTTAAATGTGAGGGTCCCCCCCCCCCCTCGGTTAAACATCGCAGCAGGCATTACAATACCAGAGGTAACGAATCAATTAAATCCATTTTCCCCTCCGCGCCTCCAAAGCTGCGTGCGTAGTGTTGCTGTGTACTTTCGAGCCGGATGCAGTAGGACCCAGGGGCCTCCGCAGCCACCAATAGAAGCGCACACTTGGACCTATTTGCATGCTATGCCGTCTGCTCTGCGCATTAATAGTAATACAGATAACGGGTTTCAAAGAATTCTCTACTGAAGAAGGATTGGATTTTTCCAGGGTGCTGATACCGAGAAGAAACCCGACTTTACTCTCCCCCTAATTTCCCCACTCTCACATTAAAAAGTCCCAGGCAGCTTTTGCTCGCTTTAAACTCGGGAAGGTCTCCGTGCACGGCAAAGTTGGAGGGCTGCGCCTGCACCGCGGAGCAGCTAGATTTCTGAACAGAGTCTTATCGAAGGGTGAGTCTCCCGAACGATTGCAAAGGAAGTGACAGCCGGCTTTAGAATTGGCAAAAGGGACACACTCGGTTTTCCATCGGTGGTTGCTGGAGTGCAGAATGGGTGCGGACAGGACTGTGCAGTTTGTCCAGAAATTGTGACTGGTGCACTAGGGTATTTGGGGGGTGGAATCAAAAACCTTCAGGCTAAATCGGAAATTGCAGCCGAACGCTCGGGCGGGATTCAACAAGTTTCCCTGCAGGGGTGCGATGTTTGCTTTGCTTTGTTTTGTTGTTTTTCCTTGCAAGTTGTTCTGAGTGTCCGTTCCGGGTGGGCTATCCCTGCTTCACAAAGAAGTTTCGGGATTTGTGTCTGGTGTGTGTGGCTGGGTTAACCCTTGTTTGAGGAGGTTCTGTGCCGCATTTGGGCTTCCTGGGGACGCTCAGGGGAACTGCTTCCAAGGATGCGCGGAGCATCAGGGGCCTGCGGGGCTGGTGCTGGGCAACTTCCCCGCAGAATCTCGGTGTCTCTGAACGTACTGTGGTTATAAATGTGGACTGAGGCGCAGAAACCAGCAGCTCCAAGGCCACCTGAGCTTCCAAACTTTGAATGCATTCTCTAACAAAGATGAGAACGAGGGTTTGCAAACACGCGTTACTAGATGAATTCTGATGAACTCTTACTGATATGTAGGCAGTGAAGTCTTTCAGGACCTGCGTTTCCAACCTGCAGCTTTTGCCCGGACGTGTAGTACTGATCAGGAGAAGGGTGGCGGTTTACAGCTAAGACGGGGGGACTTTATCTTGAGGGAGAGAGGAAGAGAGAGAGGATGGATGAATGAACAAGGTGCGTCCCATTTTTCACACACAAAAACCACACGCGTGGGACGTGCCAGGAAGCGCTCCAGTTGGTGGCGTTTAGCTGGAAAACGTATTGCAGGGAGGTGCAGACGCCTCTGCATTATTGATGAAGCGCTGTGCCCTTCTGGGGGCCCTTCTCGCTCCTTCTCCCTGCCCCCTCTTCCCCTCCGCGCTCCGCCTGCCCGGGGCTCGGGGTTGGCGCGGGCGCAGCGGCTCGCTAGGCTCAGCCCCGCAGCGCTGCGGACACAAAGGGGAGAGGCGGGCAGAGCCCCGCGGGCGGGCGGAGCGGGGAGCGCGGCGTGGCAGTCCCGCTGCCGCAGCCCCTGCTGCGGCTCGGCGGAGGCTGCAGCGCTGCGGAGGCTGCTGGCGTCCCGCGGCCACGCGCCCCGAGATCCCCAGGGCCCCGCGCAGGAAGCGCACCCAGGGCCGCAGAGGTCCCAGGTTATGCCTTGAGGGGCCGCTGAGCGGCCGGCAGACAGTGGGGTGGGGAGACGGAACGCTGAGGCATCCGATTCTGGCCTTGGTTCAGAGCTGCTCCCGCCACCTGAAAACGCCTGGGGCGCACCCCAAACGTCCTGGAGCACCCGCACTCCAAAGGGGAAGGAGACGCGGAGGAAGGAAGGGAAGCGCTGATGAGACTGCAAGAGAATGGCAGCAAGTGATTTGGGGCAGTTCTGGTCATCAGCCAGGCTTTTCTTGGCGCTTTAAATGCGGCTTTTGAAATACGCTTCCATGGCCTCTTCGGTGGCTCCGAAGGGGCAGGCTTCCAGACGCAGGAGCTCACTGGAGACTCCTTCTATAGATGAAGGAAGGAGACTGCAGGGCAAGGGCCTTCATTTCGCAGTGTCATTTAACCCTGACCTCAGCACCTCCCACCCTTTCACGCCCTCACCGGGGAGTGCCCTGACCTTGCTAACTCCTCTGGGTCATCTGCCTGTTTCTTTTTAAGTGATTTTATCAGGCTGTGTGTTACAAAGGCCTGTGAAGAAATGGTTTGTGTATTTCAAGTAGAGGTGGGGGATTGTGTAATTTGGAGGTGGATCAAATCCCCCGAGCATTTGGAGGAAGGGGCAGAGATAAAGGATTCTACGGAATGGCCCACAGGGGGTGTTCGCTGCTTGAAGGGGAACTTTCAGAGGAAATACACTTCTTTGAGCACATGTTGGGGTGGGGGAGGGCAATATCATTGCATTCTTTCCCCCACTTTCCATCTGTCCTCTGCATTATGGTTGTTTGGGAACTAGGGGTGTGATACTGAATAGAAAATACTTTGAGAATCTATCTGTTTATTAGGAGGCCAACTAGAAGTGTGGAAGCTAGGCTTTCAAGCCCAAGCCTGTATGCTCCTCAGACGTATTATTTTGAGAGACTCAGTTTCCCACTCCAAGACCTACATCCCTTCTCTATTTTTTGAAAGCTTTTTTAAAGGCATGCAGCATGTTGGTTTCATTAAAGGGATTTATTAAAGGGTAAGTGGGTGTTCTGTCAACTCCTCCCTTTTCTTCCAAAGGGGGGGGGGGGGAATACCTATCAAAAACAACAGCAGCAACTAAGAACAAATACGGAGTTGTTCCGAGGACTTTTCTGTGTCTTAGTAATCTATCCTCCTCCCGTGGAAGGGGAGGGTAAAACTGGGGAGTGTATAAGGAGTGAGGATATTCACCTCATATCCTTAGCATGGATTTTGGACTTCCTTTAATCCTTCTCCACATATCTTCCTGCACGCGTCTTCCAATTTAGCCCTGTGTGATCTGCAGAATTGAAACACAGTGACACAGCTCCAGATCCCCCATGAAGGCTTGCTTCAGAAAATAGCTGTTAATCACATGTTTGCTGTGTTTTACGGCGTACTTCCTTTTCCTTCCCTTTTTTCCTTCCCCAGTCCTTGAATAGTGTTACCATCTTCTAGGTTATATCTTGCAAATGGTTAGTGATTTCTAGTGGTATAGCAGTGTGCTGGGTATGGGAGGAGGGCAGAAACTGAACAGCTGCCCCTGGAGTCCCGTAGGTTTAAAGCTGGCTTTCTCTTACTCTGTTCTGCACAGAATAAAGGAAAATATCCTGATAGCTCCCCAAAGAGAATTATATTGGTCTGTATAATTGTTTTTATTTTAAGACATAATGGAATCAATTCAGTTACAAAATAACATTGGTCAGACACGAAAGGGAACTATAGAGTTGCTTGCAATATTTGGAAACTAATGTTGTAAGCTGTGAGATCTCACCTTTTGGTGAGATCCATCTACACTTGATATATTAGGAGCTATTTTTTATTTAAACAAGGTTTACTATGTTACTTTCATTATGAAGGTAAATAAGACAGTGCAAGGATGTGAATTTTAAAAGAAAAAAAAAAAAAAAAAAAACCGGGGCAGCCAAGCAAGCCTTTGGCAGCTTGATGAATGAGCAGGTGCAATGCACCATTTGAAATGTAACTTGAGGTGAGGTTCCATTCAATCCATGAAAGAATGAGTTCCTCCTTATCACCCAGAAAGCTCAACTGATGTATTTCTCTCTCTCTCATCTTTCTCTCATATCTCTTTCTCTCTCTTTCTCTTTCAGATCTCTGAGTTCAGAAACATAATCACAATAACATATAATAGGCTAGAATTATTACCTGGTCACATAATAATTTATCCATGTAAACTTGCTGTTGGAGTGAGTAATATTATTGTTAATACATTCATATTTATATCTAAAATATATTAGTGCTATACGGACCAGCTGTTTCTCCTAATGCTATAGGAACTAGAGGTGCTACAAGAATTTCTGCCTTATCCAAGACCATATAAGAGGAAACTGTAGACACAATATTAGGCATCTTACCTGCAATAGATATTTCATTCTATTTTCACATCATCCTTTTGAGGTAAGACTTTATTAGAGATTTGTTTATTTATTTATTTTTAAAAGTAGACTTCACACCAGTGCAGAGCCCAACATGAGGCTTGAACTCATGACACTGAGATCGAGACCTGAGCTGAGATCAAGAGTCGGATGCTTAACTGACCCAGCCACCCAGGCACCCCTAGAGATCTTTAATATATGAAAAAGCTGAAGCTCAGAGAAGTTAAGCAAAATATGCACAGCCCTTCAGCAAAAAGGGGAAGAACCACAACTGAAAACAAGTTCTTGCTCATGACAGAGTACATACTTTTCCAGTATACTGTGGAAATGTATTTTGCCCTCATATTTAAATAAGAAGTTTTATTTTTATTTTTTTTAATTTTAGCGCTTATTTATTTTTGAGAGAGAAGAAGGGGGGGGGGGGCAGGGGCAGAGAGAGGGAGACCAAGGATCTGAAGCTCTCACAGTGCACAGCCTGGTGAAGGGCTCAAACTCACAAACTGAAATTGTGACCTGAGCCGAAATCAAGAGTTGGCTGCTTAACTGGCTGAGCCACCCAGGTGCTCTAGAAGTTTCAGTATTTTAAAATTTTGTTTCAGCGCTCACAATTGTTTAATCTCTTAAATGTCCTTTTCATGTCCAAACCATTCTGTGCACCTCCCCCAGACCAATCTTCAATGAACAGTGAGTTTCCAGGGGTGTCTTGGCCAGTGAAAAACTTCTTTAGTAAGAAGGCCTGCCTCTCACCACCACCCAACTGTATCATCATCTTTGGAAGTTACAGAAGCAGCATGAAAATTAGGATCTTCATCATCTGAAATTTGCACAAATATGGTCAAAGAGTCTTGAAGAGTACATTAGGTCACTCTGAGAGACAAATTGTACACTCCCACCTTCACATTTCTGCGCACATGGCTTCTCTGATCTGTAAGTTTCTCACCTTTACTTAGCCAAATCCTGCTCATTTGTTTAGAGTGGTTCATGTTCCTCCTCCAGCATGAGTTCAAACTATTACAACCCTTATAGTTTTTATACACCTCTGAAATTTTCAATAAATTACAGTTTCTACCATTTAGTTTGGTCTTTATTTGGAGTTAGGAGGAGTGAGCTAACATTTCTGGAGCATTCATTCTATATCGTATCTTTTTACATAAATGATCTGCTTGATACAGTTTTCTTTTTTCTTTTTTTTTCTTTTTTTAATGTTTATTTATTTTTGAGACAGAGAGAGACAGAGCATGAACGGGGGAGGGGCAGAGAAAGAGGGAGACACAGAATCGGAAGCAGGCTCCAGGCTCTGAGCCATCAGCCCAGAGCCCGACGCGGGGCTCGAACTCACAGACAGCGAGATCGTGACCTGAGCTGAAGTCGGACGCTTAACCGACTGAGCCACCCAGGCGCCCCTTGATACAGTTTTCGATTCGTTCATTATAGTTCTGCATTTAGCCCTTATTGACGGCTCATGCTCTTCAGTCACCCCAGATGGTACGATGTATTTCTACAGTTTCAATAGTGAAATCCAAATTTTATATCTCTCGTCCCTGCATTGCTCCTGATCGCCACACTTGTATTTGCAAAAATCTACCCAGTATGTCCACCTAGAGATGTATCGCAAAAATTTGAAAGGAAAATACAGTGAAAGAAATTATTCAGAGCTACATGTATCATTCCTCCTGCCATGATTGCTCTCCTGAGTCATAAGTAGTCCATCATGCATCCAGACGGAATCACCTAGGACATGTCCCTCTACCTCATCCACTACATTAAAGCTATGAATGAATATATACATATATATATATAAATATATATATTCATATATGTTCATATGAATATTCATGCATATTCATATGAACATGTATATATGTATGTGTGTGTGTATAAATATATGTATGTATGTGTGTGTGTGTATATATATACATATATATATACATATATACATATAGATATATAATGATGCTTTCATTTTTCTTGACCTAACCATTTTCTCCACAGACAGGCTTACCCCCAGTTCCCACCTTTTACCTCTTGGGATCAGCCTCCTATACATACAATCTCCATTTTTGCCCTACTTAAATCCACATGCATCATATCTGCAAAAGTCATCTTTCTAGAGCACAAATGATGAAGCCCAGGCTCTTTATCATGTCATTCAAGGTGCTTTAACATTTGGATTCAGAATTCCTGTCTTCAGTCTTAAGCTTTATCAGTTACTATGAAAATCTACTCACATTTTCTCAGATACTGAGGATATTTCATTTCTCTCTGCTTTTGTTTGTTAGAAATTCTTCTCATAATGGTTCTCAATTTCTTGATCCTTGAATGGTCTTTGTCAACACAAAACAAGTGTGACCTGTCTGTGAAGACCTCCATGTTAAGCAAGTAGATTTAAATATGTCTGTTTCTAATTATTTTTAATAACATCCCTGAAATTCTATTGCATTTATTTATTCATTTTAATCAAGAGACTGAATTCCTTGAAGCATTATTTTCCAAACTTTGGCCATTGAACCAAGGAAACTTCTTAATCAAGAAAAATAACAAAAATACCACTCCCTGGACCTACCATCACATTTAATACATTAAAATATGTGGGGATGGCACTCTGGAATCCACATTTTAAGACGCATTTCAGGTGTCACTAGGCACAAGGCCTTTATCACAACAATTACTCCCCATCTCAGCTTGGTCAATTTGGTGCTTAATTTCGAACTTTGAGGTAAGAGCCATCAGCATAGCTTTTTAGATCTCACTGAGAAGTATGGGCTTGTCTTCTTGGATTACTGTGCTTCAAAGAAACATTTGATCACAGAGTATAGGATGTTAGATCATGTGATGCATTTTCAGTGGAGCAAGAGGCTCCTGCATCAGAAAGGCATACTTGTCAAGAGCAGAGTTTGAATAATCACCTAAAAAAGATGACCTGTAGACTTAACATGCTACTGTGCAGAGGATTTGGAACTTTCCTGACTCTGACTTTGTAATATTATGATTTGTTCACTTGGCAAAAATGGAGAAAATAGTGAAACAAATGTCTGTACATTACCACCCAGATTAACAAAGTTTAAGCCATCTGTGCACAGATCGCATCTCCTTCCAAGAAGTAACTTGTATTTTAAATTTGTTATTTTAACTCCTGATGTTACCATATATATGTACACCCCTCAATCATATACAGCAGTGTATTAAGTGAGTATATGATTTACATAAATTGTTAACATAGTATGTGCATTCTCAGGAATATCTATTTCTGTGATTTATTCAAGTCAGTGCAGGAAAACTTCATTCATTTTCCTTGCTGTATAGTATTCCATTGTATAAATCTACCACAATTAGGCATTTTGAATTTCTCTTAATAACAGTGTAGCAATGATTTTTTTTTTTATGTGTGTGTGGATGCATCACTGGGAACATATCCAGTACTTTTTAAGGTATGTGCCTAGGAGTGAAATTGTGTGATTATGTGGACTTCCCTTATTTCCTTTTTTCAGATACCGCCCAAATCCCACACAGCACTTGCAGCATTTAGTTTCCAAGCACATTCACAAGAGCTACTGTTCTATCCATCCTTGTCGACATTTAATACTGTCAGTTTTTTAATTTTACCAATTGAATGTTTTTAATTTTTCCTTTCTGATTGTATGTGCCATGAGTATCTTTTCATTGAGAATTCAGGTTTCCTGTACTGTGAATTGCTTAAAAATATATTTCACCTAATTTTTTTAATGAGACATTTACCTTTTTTCTTATAGATCTATAGAAATTCTTTATATACCCTATATCCTAACTCATTTTGGTATATACATTGAAAGATTTGCCCTAGGCTGCATCTTCGTATCTTTCCTATTTTGTTTTAGTGTTTCTTATTTTTTTAAGTATATTTTGATTCCTTAAAAGTTGTAAAACTTTTTTATACGAGGTTTCCTCTTTTTCATGTCTTGTTTTAGAAACCATTCCTCATGGTGAATTCATAAAATATTCTCATGTATATTTTAAGTTTTTATATTTTGCTTTTCATATTCAGTTCTTTGATCTACCTAGAACTGATTTTAGTGTTCATGTGCTGAGAAATATGGTTGTCACATATAAATATTCCATACATGTTTGGATTGCTTTTTTGCCTCTAAGGCTACTTGGCATCTGCCCTCATTTGAAACACATTTTTCTGGTCATTGTCTGCCAGGTTGGGATGTGGACCATTATCTCCCTGAACCATCACAATGTTAATGAACCAGAGTGAAAAGCATTAATTAAGATTTCAACCCCAATAGGTTTATATTCAGTTAGAATTAAAGCGCAGTGCTTTTTATGACAAACTGTATAATCTCTTTAAATGGTTTGTGAATTGTTCATGCGTAATGAGTCCTTTAGCCATGCCTAGCAGAATTTACTTCAGTTGAAATTCTTTACAGAGAATATTAATGAATATCCCAGAGACACACTTTCCTTATTTATAAGACTCTAGCAAAGTAGATCAAAGGAAGAATCATCACTCACTCTAAGAATGAAGCATGATTGACCACTTGACAGGTGAATTATAACCCAGAGGAGGAACAACATTTTAGCACAACAACCAGTAGCTTCTGATCAACGCATATCCCTCAAATAAGCACTCCAAAACGTTAATACAATTGCAAAAAGGTTAGAAAGAAAATTAATGCAGTGCACTCTTCATATTATATTACATTTTATCCTGGAAAGCCACTTCACCTGTTTATATATAGTCATGGACAATTTCTGTAAAAATTTGCTTTTTATTATATAGTGAACAACAAACAAGCATGGTTGGCATAAGCCAAGTCTTGGATTATTTAAATATTGGGTATTAATTTAGAAGAGTTTAAGAATGGTCTGGTTTGGCAAATGAAAGTATCTTTTATTTTTCTCCCAATATTTTATTTAAATTCAAGTTAGTTAACATATAGTGTAGCATTAGTTTCAGGAGTAGGTTTTAGTGGATTCATCACTTACGTATAACAAACACACAGTGCTCATCCCAACAAGTGGCCTCCTTAATGCCCATCACCCATTTAGCCTGACCCCCACCCACCTCCCCTCTAGCAACCCTCTCAGTTTGTTCTCTAGAGTTAAGAATCTTTTATGATTTGCCTCCCTCTCTGTTTTTGCCGTATTTTATTTTTCCTCCCCTTCCCCTATGTTCATCTGTTTTGTTTCTTAAATTCTACATATGAGTGAAATGATATGGTATTTGTCTTTTTCTGACTTATTTCGCTTAGCATAATACACTCTAGTTCCATCCGTGTTGTTGCTACAGTTCATTCTTTTCTTTTAATTTTTTAAATGTTTGTTTATTTTTGAGAGAGAGAGAGTACAAGCAGGGGAGGGGCAGGAGAGAGGGAGACACAGAATCCAATGCAGGCTCCAGGCTCCGAGCTGTCAGGACAGAACCCGACGTGGAACTCGAACTCACGAACTGAGAGATCATGACCCAAGCCAAAGCCAGACACCCAACAGACTGAGCCACCCAGGCACCCCTGGAGTTCATTCTTTTTGATGGCTGAGTAATATCCCATTATATATATATATATATATGTGTGTGTGTGTGTGTGTGTGTGTGTGTGTGTGTGTATGTATATATATATACACCACATCTTCTTTATCCATTCATCAGTCAATGGACATTTAGGCTCTTTCCATAATTTGGCTGTTTTTGGTAATACTGCTAGAAACATTGGGGTGCATGTGCCCCTTCTCATCAGTATTTTTGTATCCTTTGGATAAATACCTAGTAGTGGGGTTGTAGGGTAGTTCTGTTTTTAACTTTTTAAGGAAGCTCCATTCAAATGGAATCTTCTATTTATAATCTTTTCTGAAAAAAAAAAAAAGTAAAAATTTTGAAGAAAAACCTCTGTACCGAATACAAATGACACCCAGGCCTTTAATTCCAATTCCTTACAATTAATGCTTTTTGTCATAACTTGGGTCAAGGAAAGGAACGATCTTAAAAAAGGACAAACTCCCTGTGTACCTTTTCTTACCCACTCCTTTTACTGTCACTTTATTTGCTTTCCAGCTGGAATTTTTCAGCACACTGACCTTCACACTCAGATTTTGGCCTGCTGCTCTAACTTCTTTCCATTTTCTCTCACTTCTGTCTTAGACATAGTGTCTCTTTCATGATACCACACACCTCACCATCCCTCAACAACCACTTTGTTTCCAACTAATTACCTTTTTTGTTCTGTCTTAAAATATCGTCCTCCTTCTGTCTCTAGTGAAGTCATATTCATCCTTCAAGATCTAAATTGTTACCTCATTTTTGAGGCATTTCCTAATTTTCCCTCTAGAAGCACATCTCTCTTCCATTTGTGTTTTAGTAGAACTTAGCACTCAGTCAGTTTTAATGACCAGCCTAACTGGTGATGATGATGAATAATTTCTCAGTGTATCTGTCTATACCTCCGATCACAGTATCATTGAATATGTTCCCTATGCTGTGTCTTTTAATCTTGTGACATATTCAGTTTAAATGGTCACATTTTATATAGGCAATAGCCACATTCGGCTGATGGCTAACACATTGGATCGAGCAGATATAGAATAGTCCATTGTCTCAGAAACTTATGTTAGACAGTGTTGGGAGGAATAAACTCATGGTAACATTTGGAACAAATGAATGAATGAATGATTGAGTGAATGAAGGAAGGAGACACAAATAGTCTTTGATTTTCAATGGACAGCTGTCACTGAATTGCATTATAGATCACGATCACATTGGTAAAGATAATTTTGCAACCTTATGGATTTTAGCATTTTGTGGAAAGAAACAGATGATCTCAGCCTGCCCAAGAAGGTAATGACACTATGAAACACCAAAGAAACCAAAGGGAGAGTTAAAGTTATTCTTTGATGATTTCCTTACATACTTACTCAAAACTTATTTGCCTGAGATAGCAGTACAAGAAACACCATCTTTTAAGACACAGGCATAGAGGGGTGCCTGGGTGGCTCAATCAGTTAAGTGTCTGACTTCAGCTCAGGTCATGATCTTGCAGTTTGCGAGTTCAAGCCCCACGTTGGGCTCTGTGCTGATAGATCAGAGCCTGGATCCTGCTTCGGATTCTGTGTCTCCCTCTCTCTCTGCCCCTCCCCTGCTCATGCTCTGTCTCTCTCTGTCTCAAAAATAAATAAAACATTAAAAAAAATTTTTAAAAAGTGGGAGAGAGCCAAAGCATAAGAGACTCTTAAAAACTGAGAACAAACTGAGGGTCAATGGGGGGTGGGAGGGAGGGGAGGGTGGGTGATGGGTATTGAGGAGGGCACCTTTTGGGATGAGCACTGGGTGTTGTATGGAAACCAATTTCACAATACATTAAAAAAAATGAAATAAATAAATTTCAAAAAAAAATTAAAAAAAAAAAGGACACAGGCATAGAAGAAAAAGGATTGAGCCAATTTTAACAAGTCCATCTCTTGAGATTTATGTTCCTTCGCATGTGGAGGTAAATCCACTCTCTCTTTCTCAAATATCCAATAGAGTTTTATGTTAATGCCCACTAATATGGCTGTTATAAAAAACAATTAGAGAATACCAAGTGTTGGCGAGGATGTGGAAAAATTGGAACCACTGTGCACTGATGGTGGAAATATACAGGGGTGCAGCGCTGAGGAAAATGGTGTGGTGGTTCCTCAAAAATTTAGAAACAAAAAAGTTAGAAAAGTTAAACCAAATTGTCATATGATCCAACAATTCTGCTTCTAGGTGTATGCTCTAAAAAACTGAAAGCGGAGACTGGAATAGATAGTTTTTTCTTCCACGTTCATAGAAGCATTATTCACAATTGCTAAAGTTAGAAACAACGCAAGTGTCCATCAATGGATAAAATGATAAGCAAAATATTGTTATACCTACAATTATTATTCAGCCTTAGAAAGGAAATTCTGATACATGTACAACATGGATCAAACTTGAAAACATCTTAAGTGACATAAGTGTCATAAGTCAAACAAAAGAGGATTAATACTGTATGATTCTTCTTATATGAGGTGCCTAGAATAGTCAAATTCAGATGGACAATAAGTAGAATGGAGGTTAACAGGGCTGAGGGGAGCGGGTAATGGGGGTTATTATTTAGTGAGTGTACACTTTTAGTTGAGGATGTTTTAAGAGATCTGGAAATGGTTACTAGTGATGGTTACACAACAATGTGAATATACTTAATGTAACTAGATTGTGCACTTTTAAAAAAAAAAATTTTTTTAATGTTTATTTATTTTTGAGACAGAGAGAGACAGAGCGTGAACAGGGGAGGGGCAGAGAGAGAGGGAGACACAGAATCGGAAACAGGCTCCAGGCTCTGAGCGGTCAGCCCAGAGCCTGACGCAGGGCTCGAACTCACGGACCGCGAGATTGTGACCTGAGCAGAAGTCGGCCGCTCAACCGACTGAGCCACCCAGGCGCCCCTAGATTGTGCACTTTTAAAAGATTAAAATAATAAATGTTATGTCATACATAGTTTACCACATAAAAATTATTTTGACAAATATTTATTAAGCCTGTTTTTGGCTGTATACCCTCACCCCTTAGAAAAAAAGATTTATCAGGGGCATGTGGGTGGCTCAGTCGGTTACGCATCTGACTTCGGCCCAGGTCATGATCCCACAGTTTGTGGGTTCGAGACCAGCGTTGGGCTCTGTGATGGCAGTTCAGAGCTTGAAGCCTGCTTCTGATTCTGTGTCTCCCTCTCTCTCTGCCCCCTACCCTCACCCCTGCCCTGCTTGTGCTCTGTCTCTCTCTCTCTGTCTCTCAAAAATAAATAAACATTAAAAAATTAAAAGAAAAAGATTTATCATTCCAATGTGGCTTCTCAATGTCCTTTAAATGTTAATTTTCAACACAACACAGTAGAATAGTCTCTCTGCCTGTTAATATTAAGAGAAAGGCAATGAGCCAAAAGAGGTTTCATGGAAAACAAACATAAATATAATGCATCTGCTCTATGGGATGTACTATATTCAACAAACACATTCAATGAAGAAAAAAACAACACCTTAGCAATGAGTATTGTGCTTCTGATTAAGACAGCTGGTGAGGTGGCTGGAGGTTTTGGAAGGAAATGACTGTATAACTGGATGAAGTGAGTTAGTTGAAAGCCCCCAGGAGGACTTGGTGTTGGGGTGATACAAAGTGGCAAGAAGGCAATAAGGTGGCCTCAGCCACCTGCACATGCAAACTGCTAGATGAAAGAGTTACGTGATCAAATGGGATTACTCTGTGACACAAATGTATGCGGGTATTGTGAATTGCAGATTATGGAGCATCTGCTCCTTTGCTGACTCCTTGGGGGGCAGGATCTGTACAAGGAAGGGTCTTTGTATGGACGGTGAGAACACTGATTGCTCTCGGTGCTGCCGATAAAGAAGCAACAGTCTCATCTGCCCCCTTTCATGTGTTCTTTCCTTAGTGTAATGACTCACCTTCTGATATAATATTGCTTTAACCCACCCTTCTATTGCCATTAAATTCTCTAGGTAAGTACAGTTTGGAGTTTTAGGATGAACTCTTTTTCATGGATGATGATCTGGCATGCTTAAAAAGTGCCCTGAAATTTACCACCCTTTGTAAAGCACACAAAAATAAGGATTTTCATGTATCATGCAAAGGGCATGAGCTGTGGATTATTTTTCCAGGAAGGTAGAACACTGGGCCAACTCTGTCATGCTCTTTTCCAGGATGCTGTTGATTACAGGTGTTTTTCCATCAAATTAAGTTAAGCTTAGTAAGCTTGAGAGCATGGAAAGAAGATCCTGATTTTATTAGCGTATTAGAATAGTATTCCCACACTACAGGTTAATCAATCAGTTTCATTCAGAGCATTGTGAGATAACTTGAAAGCATAAAAACTATACTATATTAAAGTGGTATTAGAAAATGAGAGCTTGGACAGAGGTAGGGAAAATATCAAGAACGAATCAGTTTGGACTTTTTTTGAGAACTGTAGCTGTAGCTAACATACTAGTGAATATATTCTTTATTTTGCCTTAGTTGCTAGTGCCAAAGCAGCAAAAAATTGGAGTCATAGTTCTTTAATTTTCCTCTTCCATACTGCTCCAACCTTTCTCATTTACTGCCTTCTTTACTTATTTTTTAAGCTATTTATTAATTTATTTATTTTAGAAAAAGAGAGAGAGAGAGAGAACAGGGGAGGGATGGAGAGAGAGGGAGGGAGGGAATCCCAAACAGGCTCTGCACTAACAGCACAGGGCAGGGCTTGATCTCATAAACCTCAAGGTCATGATCTGAGATGAAATCAGAGTTAGACATTTACCCAACCGAGACACCCAGGCTCCCCCTTCTTTACTTATTTTTTGTAATTGTTTCCACTTTAGGAAAAAAAAAATCTTTCAAAGGTTTCACAATTGTTCAAGTTATCCTCTGCTTTCCTCTGAAAAATTAAATTTCTTGGAATAGGATCTTTCTCTAGCCTTCCCTTGGCTGTCTCTAATTCTTCACCCCTCATCCAGTTGTGGATTTGTGCAGCCCTGATCTGATCGCGTTTAGATCCTATAGATTTAGGGTTTGCCAAATCAATGGTCAAACTTCTGACTTCATTCTACTTCATTTTTTTTTTTACGAAATATGAAATTTACTGAATAAATTTCAAGACACCATTCTCTTCTAGACCTCCTTCATCCATTTCCCTTTTCTACTTCTGGCTGTGCTGCTTCCTTTTCTTCCACCAGTCTCTTAAATGTTGTCTATTTCCAGGTTCTGCCCATAGAACTTGCCTTTTTGTGTTCTGCACAATCTACCTCCGTGATTTCCTTCACTCCCCAACTTCAAACTTATGTAGTGGAGAATAAGATGATGCTGTATGAATTATAATAATGACAATACTGATAAATGATGATACTTATAGAGCATCCTAAGAAGCACCTTTAGACTTTTCTTGCATGCAATCCTGCAAATCAATGAGGAGGCCATATCACCAGGGTCTTGCAGGTAAGGAATTCATGGCTTTCATGTGCATGGTTTCCTGGCTAACTGGCAATTTTGTTCCTCCATGGCAGACGTTCTTAGCTTGGCTCCACATTAGAATCACCTGCGGAGTTTTGATTTAATTTTTGTTTTTGTTTCTCTTTAGGTTTTTTTCAAATCCCATTGCCCTGCATCCCAAATTACTTACATCAGAATCTTGGGGTTTGTGAAACAGGCATTGATTTTTTAAAAGGTGATTTAGGGGGTGCCTGGGTGGCTCAGTCTGTTGAGGGTCAGACTCTTGGTTTCAGTGCAGGTCATGATCTCATGGGTTCATGGGATCAAGCCCCGTATTGGCTCTGCATGCTGGTAGTGTGGAGCCTGCTTGGGACTTTTTCTCTGCCTTCCTCCCTCTCTCTCTCATAAATAAACTTTAAAAAAAAAATTAAAAAAGTGATTTTGATGATTCTAAATGGCAGCAATAGTGAGAACCACTGCTTTATGGTAAATATTTTGATGATATTCAAATGTATCGCTCTGGCACAAATCTGAATTCCGAGATCTACACTTATATTGCCCAGGGTTTACCGCATCTCCTCATTTGTCTGTCTTCATTCTCACTCTACCGCAGGACTTCTCATATTCCAAATGAACTCCCCATCATCTGATCACCACCCAAATAATTGTTCTTTAGATCTTCAGTATTATTCACCTCTTCCCACCTCATACTGCCCTAGGTCTTTTTTTTTTTTTTTCAAGTTTATGTATTTTGAGAGTGAATGGGGGGAGGGGCAGAGAGTAGGGGAGAGGGAGAGAGAATCCCAAGCAGGCTCTATGCTGTCAGTGCAGAGCCTGACTTGTGGATGGAACTCATGAACCGTGAGATCATGACCTGAGCTGAAATCAAGAGTTGGACGCTTAACTGACTGAGCCACCCAGGTGCCCCTAGGTCTTTTGAGTGAAATCGGTGGAGCTGCCTCTCGCATTGGGATTTCTCTCCTTATATTTGGGAATGGCTAATTTTTTAAAATTGTGTTAGAAATATCTTTACAATTTTCCCTCTTGTTTTCATTACCTCTGTAAGTAAAGTTACTGAGGCTCTCCTCATCCATGTGGAATTTTGTATTGGACTCCTTATTTGTTTTCCATAACTTTTAGTCTCTCCTTGATTAATTTTTCCTTATTTAATGCTCTCAGTGTTACTTTTCTAATATGCCAATCAGTTGTGCCATTCTTTGATTAAAAACTTCTATACATTGCCTATATAATACAGTGTAAGCAACTTAATGAAATTTATAACCCCTTTCACCATCTGGACACACCTCTCTCCCTCCTCTTCCCTTTGACCAGAATACCCTCACTTCTAAAGCCCTTTCTATGCTCTCATGGCATCTTTACTTTGACTTTTTAAAAAGAGACATGTCACAATTACCAAACACCTGTTTTCCTCATTAGATTGCCAGGAGGAAAAGATGGGTATCTGCATTTCAGCGTTTCCCCAGTTGGTAAGAGTGCTTTGTGCAGAGGAATTATTCAAAAGACATGTGTTGAATGTATATATGAAGGGCTGTAGGTTGTATGACACATCTCTGTCATTTCACACAGTTTTCTCTCTGAATGGAATCACAAAATGCTCTCTGTCTCTTTTTAACCTGGTAAACTCATCTTAATGTGACATATATATATATATATATATATATATATATATATATATATGAAAATTTCTGGACTTCACCAGACAGAAATAATAGCTTTCTCCTTTTTGGCATTACAACGTATTATTCCTACGACTCTAAAAGGAATTATCTCAAATAGCACTTCATCATCTTGTTTCCCATTTAAACTAAGAACACTGAAGAACTCTGTGTGTGTGTGTGTGTGTGTGTGTGTGTGTGTGTGTGTATGGATGTGTGTTAAGTAGGCTTCATGCTTAGCATGGAGCCCAGTGCAGGGCTCGAACTCTTGACACTGAGATGATCAAGACTTGAGTTGAGATCAAGAGGTGGATGTTTAACCGAGCGAGTCACCCAGGCGTACTTGTCAGCTCTGCACATATGATAGTGCTTTGCACACAGTTGAAACTTAAATTCATACCTTTGATGAATGGATGGCTGTTTTTATGTATTATTGAGTGTATTCAAGGACTCCAGCTAGTGGTATTCCAGCTGCTATGTTTTAATGGTTAGATTATGCACCTTTCTTGTAGGAAAAAGAAATGGAAAAATATAATGGTATCTAAAATTCTGTGACCATTCATTAATGATCCTCTGAGTAAGAAAAATTATTTAATTTGTTATCTGAATAATCAGACTTTCACTGCTTTGAAAAGCCTGTGTCCATATTATTATAGACAAAAATTACAAGATAATTGAAGTGTGACCACTGCCCTTAAATACTTTTTTTAAAAAGTCTCCGGCTTCCTTAGTGAGAGGCAAATGATCTTTATTCTTCATTTATGCCTTTAATAGTGTGTAATAGTCCATTTACACACCTTAGGGTTCTGTACCTTATATATTTGGTTTAATGGCCCAAACTGAATATCTTCAGTTTTGCCATCTCACTATAGATCATACATGTAGCTTTTTGCTCTTCTGCCTGTTAATTTAGTTTTCTACATAGTAGCACTTAGCTAAATTATCAAACACACATTAGGGATTTTAACTGTTGAGTTTTACTAATATCATTCCTTCACTTTGATGGAGTTGTATTGAAAAACTGAATTTTAATATTTCTATTAGTTAACACATTTATTGACATTGCAGTGCTAATGCATATCTTTGCATTTAATAGTGAATTGTAATAATATAATAACTCAATTATCATTTATTTGAGAATGAAAGACAATGTGAATAACCAATAGTCTATAAAGGTTATATCTAATTGAAGAGAATTAGTGACCAACTCAGTTTCCCCTTGTGCATGGAGGTATAAGATACTGAATAAATTCAGGAAAAATATGAAATTATTAATATTTAATAGCAAGAGAAATTTTTACATGATTCACAGAATTCTAACATAAGTGTGGGCTTAAGCATATTTTATTGACTCTTCCTCTTATGCCTGAAGAGTAAGATGATCCCTAAACTTGTGTTCTCTGCTCACGCTGTCAGCCATTGTTTCCTAGTAGAAAGAATAATACATCCCCAAGCTACTGCTCAACAAATTTAGTCTACGTACCTACATGGGAGAACTCATTAAAAACAACAAAGAAAATCATTTTTCTGGTGAACTTTAGAACAACTAAGTACGTTGCAAAGTGAATTGTTTGTTTTAGTCATAATAATTTTTGATAGGGCACACAATTTGTTTCTCATTGCCTACATGTTATTATAGCCTACTACCTAAAAAATGAAGATTATTTGAGAAAACAGAAATATATGGAAAAAAAAGTGTAGGGCTTTGCCATTTGGTACCATATCTACTATTTCTAAATAAAACTTTGGAATAAAACCAATTAAATTTAAACAACATGGTTTAAACATGCATGCAGATCCATGCTAATAATATAATTCCACATGTAAAGACTATAAATGTTCTATAATCAATCTCTTTAATCTGCTATGAAGATAATAGAATTGTGCTTTTTATGATATATAATTGAGATTTATTTTTCCAAATATTTGTAACAGTGTCACAAGTTTCCTTATTGTTCACTACTGCCTCATAAACTCTGAATCTGAATATCCAAAACAGCATTTTGTTAAGTGTATAAGTCACTATCAGACAACTAGTCATTTCTTAAATTCATTTTAATTTAATCTGCAGATCTATTTAAATTTCTACTACTATGTTATTTGAAATAATTTATATATATACATATATATATATACATGTGTGTGTGTGTGTGTGTGTGTATGTAAAACCCATAAAATTGTTTTCAAAATGGAAAATATCAATATTCTTGAATCCAACAAAATCTGCAATGGAATAATTTTCATGGTTATTGAACAGCTTTTTATGACCCGAAACCCGGATAATAAAATGAAAGAAAATATGAGGACAATTTTGCTAACTATAGTATCCATAGTTTTACATATTCATGTATTTACTTATACTGAGCAACTTCAGATTCTTTTCTTATTGTTTATCTTTAATAGTGCTGCTTTTTGATCATTTTTCCTGGCTTCAATTTTTGTCCCTTTATTTGCCAGTAGGGCTCTCCACTCACTGGTAATTTTTTTTTTTCCTGAAGCCCACTACATCTTTGTCCTCCACATTTCTCAAATATTAGTCCCATCTGGCATTTACTCATTATGATCACTCTCAGTTTTTTGGGGGAGTATCTTTTGGGTTGTGAGGTGACTATAAATAAATAGAATGTTCTATCTCAGAGGAACTATGATTTCTGATTTTATGATGTCTCTTATTAAGCAAGATAAATTTGGCCCAAGACATTCTGTCATAATGTATGTACCACAATTTGTACTTTCTTTTCAGTTTTAGCTCCCTGAGATTTCTGCTTCCTCAATTTCTTTCTTCTGTTACATATTGTTCCTTTTGTTTAGAAGTGTAATGTTTACATATAGACAAATCATATAGTTCTTTCTACAGAAAACATGTTCCAGTTTTTCTAGGCTCATTAATGTAGAGTACATTTTATTTTATTTTATAGTTTATTTTGAGACAGGGAGAAAAAGCATGAGTGGAGGAAGGGCAGAGAGGGAGAGCGGGGGCGGTAGAGAGAGAGAATCTCAAGCATTGTTAGTGCAGAGCCTGACAAGAGGCTCAAACCCATGAACCACGAGATCATGACCTAATCCTAAATCAGATACTTAACCTAAGCTGAAGTCGGACGCTTAACTGACAAGAACATCCAGGCACCCCCGTATAGTGTTCCTTAAATCTGTATTGCATATATACGTATATACACACATACAGAATCCCTTTATTTCCAGTTTTAAAGTCTGTGTAAGAGTCCCAGTATCCTATATAAGTCCAGATAATCAAACATATTTCCAAAATAAATAAAAATAAAGAACTGAATTCTCTAGGATTCCTGCACATTGTATCCCTAGATCACATTTTCCCTATCAAACATCCAAATCTAGATATAGGTCTGCAAGTGAGATATACTTGTGTTTTACAAAAAGAAAATCCAATTTGTAGAATGAGAGTTCATATTCCCTACTTAGAACTATATGATTTAGGGGCTGGAGTGCTCCTTTATATAAAGAAAATAATATTGAATATATAGCTTAGAAATTAAATGACAATTACATCCAGCTTCCTTATTTAGGAGAATATAACTGATGGATTGAACTACTACTCTGCCTACAGAAAATAATTTTGAAGTAATACATACATTAGAAATTACATAATTTATACTGGGATTCAATATATTCATCAACCAAGTCTTATGCAAATATAAGCTTTCACTGCAATACTTACAATCATTTATTGAAATTACTACTTTAAGATATATTTATTCTTAAAGTCGGATTCCATGGTAGGTTCGATGATGGTGTGAGTTGTTTTGTGGAATAAAGAATGCAAATTAAAAAATATATATATTAGGTGTAATATCCCAGAATGTTAGAGGAGGTAGAGAATCTGGAGTATATTCCTAATCCTATTACTTTGTAAGTGTGAAACCAGAGGTCCAGAAGTGAAAAGTGACATCAAAAGAGGAAAATTGAGGTAGAAATTTAGATAATATAAATAAAAATGCTTACTATAAATTGAAATGATGCTGGTTTTGAAAATATTTTCTATAAACATGTTTTAGAATAAGATGCTGGAAAAACTCCATGTTAGAATATAGACTAAAAATTTATGGCTTAAGTAGTAAAACAGTAGTGACAAGGAATTTCTGAATAGGATGCTTGTATCACAAGCATGCATGTCTTTCAGTAAGTCACCTTAAATAGCTGCCTGTTCGTTTCTTTTTAAAAATTCATGTAGATGATTCTAATCTCTGATCTCCAAAATTTTGGTGTTTTTAGGGATTAAGGAAAATATGCTAATCATATCTATGCTATACAGAAACGTACCTTTTCCTTTCTGGATGGATGTATGAAAAGAATAGGTTTGAAAACTTTTCCATAAAGTAAGTGTGTCTATGCTAGATCCTGAAAAGGATGAATCCAACTAAATATCCCACTGTTTTTAGAAGTAGGGGGAGATTATATAGATTGATTTAATTATTTATTTTATTTTTTACACTTTGCTAGAAAGTTCCAAATCATATTTTTGTATGCTGTTGCCAGTGCATAAAAGGAAACCTGATACAGTTTACAGTATTGTACACTTATGTGAAATAGAGCTTAATGAAGAACATATATGAGGAAAAACATGGAATCACAGTCAGGAGCGTTTTTAAGAAGAAAAAAAAAGTAGCTATGGATGAAGAAAAAAAGAATAAACTGGCTTGATGTTATATCAGTTAAGTCCTTAATGGACTGATTTATTTCTTTCTAACTGTAATGCTACTCTAATTAACTAAACTTTAGTAATATGTTCCAGAAACTAGAAATCCCATGATATTTGTTGAACCATTGCTATCTGTTTTGTGTAAACATTTTTACATGGTTACTTTATTTAATCCTTTTCTAGGCTTGTAGAATTGGTAGTATTACATTTATTTTTGAAATACAAAGAAACAAAAGCTTAAAGGCACAATCTTTAAGAAACAAAGGCAGACCTTGCCCCTCCCTCTCTCTGGGTCCAAATTCTCTATGCGGTACTGCCTTGTATTGCTTCCTTTCTGTTGAACGTGAATGAGTCTTCTTATAGATTGCTCTGATACATTTGACAGTCTGCGAAAATTGTTACAAGAACTGAGGAATCACATTAGTTTCATTGGCTTGTTTAAAAACAAAAACAAAACAAAACAAAACAAAAACCCAAAACAGCAAGAACTGGATATTTTTCCAGAGTTGATAACTGCTAATAATGTACATTAGCAACTTAAGATTCGAAATTTACCTTTTTTGGAAAACTTCTTATAAGTGTTATTCTATTCAGGTGTTCTATCTCATAGAACCAGTGCTGTGATTGAAGAATTTGTTCTCAGCTAGAATATTCCGGGGTAGAGCAGGGGCAACCAAACGACATGGCAGTAAGCCGTATCTCTGTGACTGACTGGTTGGAATTGGAATAATGGATGTAAGCTGTTCTCTGAATGCCTGCAGGAGCACTTTTTATCCTTCCAAACTGTAAGGACACTTAACTAGCACCCTCCTGGCTGAAATAGAAGGTTTGAATAGGAATAATCATTGGGTACAATTTATATCTTGGATTATAGAAATGTGGGCATTTAAGGCATTTGTCCTGGAAGATAAAAAATTTACATACACACACACACACACACACACACACACACACACACACACATATATGTTCCAGAAACTAGAAACTGGAAATACGTGTGTGTATATATATATGTGTGTGTGTGTATATATATGTGTATATATATATGTGTATATATATATTTTTCACCATTTGAAAAGTTAGTAGGAGATTTAAAATGTAACAATTGTATAATTTTTTTTAACGTTTATTTATTTATTTATTTTTTAACGTTTATTTATTTTTGAGACAGAGAGAGACAGAGCATGAACAGGGGAGGGGCAGAGAGAGAGAGGGGGACACAGAATCTGAAACAAGCTCCAGGCTCTGAGCGGTCAGCACAAGAGCCCAACGCGGGGCTCGAACTCATGGACCGTGAGATCATGACCTGAGCCGAAGTCGGACGCTTAACCGACCAAGCCACCCAGGCGCCGCGATTGTATAAATTTTTAATAAAGCGCTCCTTGCTAGTATTTTTTTCTCCACATGTAACTTATTTTATTATGTTAGTGGAGAGTTTTCCTTGACAACAGGATTTATTTCTTATCAGTCTTTGAACACACAGCACCTCACACAGATATCTGCTCTTAAGTAAATATTTTGTATATTATTTAGTTAAACAAACACCACTCAGATGCCATTAGATGGTAGCAATGAAATGAAAGTCTACCTCAGGAAGAGAAAGTTACTTTTTATAAGATGTTTGCTGAAAACATGAAACAAACAAAAAAAGACACAAGAGATTTTGAATACTGGGGACTATCTTCTTGGCTTTGTTTGTCCCTTAAAACATCATTGCCCAACTAAAGTTACTTGGTCCTCTTAAGCGTTAGTCTCCAAACCCAGTAATGTCTAAATGCTTTTTCCATCACCAGTGCTTGGAGTAGAAAGCATTTACCAAGCACCTTTGCCTTTGAAGGAAGTCCCCATAAATACAACTGCTCATGTTGCAGTAATAATTAGAGAAGGAAATAGCAAAGGAATCATAGAAATAGCTTCTAAATTCTGCAGCAAGCATAGAGAACTTGTTCACTGGCTAATTTATTTTATTTTTAAAATTTTATTATTTATTTATTTATTTATTTATTTGCTTATTTATTTATTTGCTAGGGAACAAAGTCTGAGCTATGGTAACAGGAAGCATTTGATCTGGTTTGGGACAGAAGCTGAAAAAAAAATCTGGTGAGGGGATCCTGGGTGGCTTATAGTCAGTTAAGCATCTGACTTCGGCTCAGGTCATGATCTTGTGGTTCGTGAGTTCAAGCCCCACATCAGGCTCTGTGCTGACAGCTCAGAGCCTGGAGCCTGCTTCAGATCCTGTATGTCACCCTCTCTCACACAAATAAGTAAACATTAAAAAATTTTGTTAAAAAAATTCTGATTGAGAAACAGAGTTAAATAGACTTAATAATAAATATATAAATAAATAATATTAATAGTATTATTAATAAAATAACAATAAATAAATAATAAATAAATAATTAAATAGAAGGTCTGGATAGAGAAGTATCGGGAGAAACACACCTCTACAGTAGTATCCTACTTAAAGTGTTTTTACCAGTACTATAGTGAAGTGGGTCTGAAAATAAACACCAGAACTCCAAATGGCTCACGGGTGGCTGGGGAAAAGGACTTAGCCGAGATGACTTGTCCATGTGTCAAAGGATCTTTTATCTTCCGGCAGGTAGCCCAAACTCTTCACGTGTTCCAAAGAACAGCAAGACAGTGAGCCTGAGTACACACCGTTCCAGGTTCACTTGTAAAGTTTGCTAAGTTTGGTTTTTTTTTTTTTTTTTGGCCAAACCAAATCACATTGCAACACCAATTCAAAATTTGTTGAAACAAACTCACCCTTTTAAAAAATTGATTGTTTATTTTTGAAAAAGAAAGTGTGAGCAGGGGTCGGGGGGGGGGGGCGGTGGGTCAGAGAGAGAGGGAGACACAGAATCCCAAGCAGGATCCAGGCTCTGAGCTGTCAGCACAGAGCCCGACGTGGGGCTCGAACCCACAAACCACAAGATCACAACCTGAGCCGTAGTCAGATGCTTAACCAACTGAGCCACCCAGGCACCCCAAAACAGACTCCTCTTCTTAATTAGAGAATCTGTACTATCTCATTGGAAGGGTGTGGATTTAAGGAAGGGAGTAATTTGCAACCATTTTTATAATCTACCACATAGTCCTTTGGTACCTAGCTAGCAATTATTTGTATACTCTTATAGATATTAATATAGTAAGTCTTGTGATGTACAAAATGTCAGTTGGTAGAGTGAACATAATTTTAACTTCTGTGCATAAAAAAATAAATGTTCTCCATGCTAATATTCAACAATGTTTTGCAGTAAAAATTAAAAATTAAGAACATTAACAGATGAAATGCACTGACATTTATTTAATAGCTTCCTATATGCAATATCACTTACTTATAGACATGTTTGTGTACATTATATAAAATTTGAAAAGGCACCAGGGTATGAAATTATATATATATATGTATTCATATATACGTGTGTATATATATATATTTCATATATATATGGAATATATATATGTAATATGTATATTTCATATATATGAATACATATATATGTACATATATATATATATAATATATATATATATTCTTCTTATAAAACAGAGTGTGATAAAGAGGAGATATTATCAGGTTTGAAAGAGTGCCTTAAATAGATATAGTAGGATCCCCTGAAGTGCATTCAGTTTTAAAATTGGTACACGGGGCACCTGGGTGGCTCAGTCAGTTAAGTGTCCGACTTTGGCTCAGGTCATGATTCCTCGGTCTGTGGGTTTGAGCCCTGAGTTGGGCTCTGTGCTGGCAGCTCAGGGCCTAGAGCCTGCTTTGGAATCTGTGTCTCCTTCTCTTTCTGCCTCTCCCCCGCTCATGCTCTGTCTCTCAAAAATAAATAAACGTTAAAAAAAATTTTAACTAAGAAAAATAAAAAATAAAATTGGCACCATGTACTAATTTTATGTCAAAATTAAAACTTAGAACTTTGGCTTGTCATAGAGTAATAATACGACTGATATGAGATTTTCAGCATGAAATTGGTCTTAGAATTGTTGATGTTATCATTCTAAACTGGATCATTTCCCCCTCCCGCAATACATGAAGGTAACTTAAATCTCAAAGAGTGATCTAAAAACGTGAAGCCATTAAAATCAAGTGGCTATCATAATATTCCTGATTCGGTTGTTGGTACATTGCTTTAACAGAGTGTCCCAGGAAAATTATTCACAGATGGAAAGCTGTGAGCCTCCTATTGGTAGAAACAGTTGATTATGTGGTACTCTGTCTCTAGTGCCGCAAAGAATGACTGGCCTTAAGCATACACTCCAGAAAGGTTTCTTGTGAACACCTTTCAAAAGAAATATTTACCTCAGTTTTTTTCTCTTTTATCACTTAGACCTTTTTGTTTTTAATCTTTGTTTTTTATATATTAAAAAATAAATATGGAAAGACCTCCGTTTACTCACTGACATTTTACTGTGAACTTTATTGCAATTTAGTATGTTATCATCATTCACATATTGTATCTGTTGACTGGAATATAATTTCTTTGACTTCCCCAAACTCAGTCCTAAGGGCTCAACCCAAACCCAGACCAGAGAAGTTGACAAGGAGGGATTATTTGCAAAAAGAGCTCCACGATCGCCATGTTAAAAAAAAAAAATTGTATTTTATTTCATCAATCTGTCTCCCCCATCAGTGTTTAAATATTTTGCAGATACTCTTCTGATTAGCCCCTCTAGATTTGGGCTCACTGCCAATTGACTACCTCAGCCGCTCTTGACTTTAAAGTCCCTTGATCATCTCACACATCTACCAGAGGTGAGGATCAAGGACTTAAAACTTCAGGAGATGATTAATAGCTCTTATCCTTTATTTAAAGCCTCATACTTTCCTGCCTCAATAACTTCAGACACTAACATATGCTCTTAGCAAACATACATCTATTTGCATGCATTTCTTTTCCTAAGCTCTGGGTGATTGTAAGAAAATCAGAAGCAGTTTGTGTGTGACCCATTAAGCCACCATATGTATCTAGTCCTGTGCACTTACATAGACATCCTAAGTCAGCCGGGACCGAATTCATAGTTTCCTCCAGTGTGTTTCAGTAGCAGTCAGCACACATCATTTTATGATATGCATGGCAATATACTGGCCTCATCTGTCTTGGGAGTCTGTCTCTTCCGGGAGACTGAGTAACTTGGAGGCAGGGAACTAATTCCTCAGGATACGTTCTGCCCGGGATTACTTACACGTGAATGAATGATATGAATGAATATTCTAAATGAATACACAATACAATAGCCCTAGTATTTTATTATAAAAACTCTGCAGCAAAATATCAGGTCACACTTCCTTTGAAAATACCCTTTCATTTTTACCAAGACAGCAAAATACAATTAGTCAGACTTGTGAATGGATATCCTGCTAGTCACAAACTTCTTGTTCCTAACTCTGAAGAAAATGATTACAGTTCTCACACCTATCCGTTTTCCTCTGAGTATAAATACACCTGCAGACCTTTTATTATTTTCTAACTGGAGGGCTGGTGAATAAGCTCAGCGTGGTTGAGCAGAAAATGCTGGAGGATAATTGGATCTGCAGGCTGAGGTGGTGGGAATGTTAAAGACGTTAGGTGCCAGATTTATTTGTATCAAGTCTTCATTATATTTGAGATGATTCAGATTTTATTTTGTCATTTCCATTCTGGATTTTAAACCACAAGTTAAGGTTTAATGCCTTTTTGGAATCTCCTACCTCACGCTGTCTTGATGTCTCAGTAAAATGTTTCTTTTCTTAGTGGGAAAAGCGTTTATTGGGGATGCCGGGATTCTCAAACAGTATACTACTGAACTGAAAGGAGAAACCACCTCATCATTTAATTTGGGGCTAAACTTACTCGATTATTCTAGGGTCTGTTGAAAAAATAAAATTGTTCCTGTGACCCTTGAGCATCCCAGGATGAACAGCATCCCTCTGGCTTATTTGAAGAAATAAATTATCAACCTTCAAAGAGATTCTAGGTCAGTCTTTGAAGGAGATGGCGAAGAGGCTGGTTTCTAGTGGGAGGGTGGAAGCTGGAGAGAGTAAGATGTGCAGATAGGTGGCAAAAGGAAGAAGGAATTCAAGTCAAACAAAGGGTGGGGTGGGAGGAGAGAAGATCCCGAGGTTTGTAGAAAGACTCTAGGGAGAAATAATTAAAACAGGTTTATGCTGTATACCATTCATCATTTGGTGAGCTGGAAAGCCCTGACAACCTTGTCATGTGTGTTTTGTGTGCTTAGCTCTGTCAGGTGATTTTATGAATCACTTATTTCCTGACAGACTTGTTAAAAAAAAAAAATGTAGAGTATCCCACAGGTGGAATTTGTTGGTAGAACAAAGAACATCTGTTGTATTTTTGCATTCTTGACTTTAAACAATAAATTGTGGGGAGTGGGGGGTGAGCTGTTTATCCATTGACTGCCTCCCTGCCCACCATGTCTTAGGGAAGTTAAGCCCTAGGAAATTTTTTCTCTTGCTCGTTTCTATATTTCCAGGACTAGTTTCTTGTATGTGCTATGTGCTCAATAATATTTGTTGAATCAATTAGCATATGAATTAATTCATCTTGGCCTCTTTTTAAAACAAGTTTTTAAAGTTTATTTATTTTCAGAGAGACAGAGACAGTGTAAGTGTGGGAAGGGCAGAGAGAGAGGGAGAAAGAGAGAGAATCCTAAGCAGGCTCCACACTGCCAGCACAGAGCCCAATGTGGGGCTTGAACTCAGGAAATGTGAGATCATGACCTGAGCCGAAATCAAGAATCGGACACTTAACTGACTTAGTCACCCAGGTGCCCCATAATCTTCGACCTCTTGACTCAACATAGGTAGGGTTAGATTCAGTATTAGCCATTTGAGTAGTTGAGAGTTCTTACATACACATTTAGCAAATTTTGATGGTGCCATAATCTCTTTCAATTCTGGTATTGTATACTACCAAAAAAAATTTTAATGTTTATTTTTGAGAGACAGAGCATGAGTGGGGGAGGGACAGAGAGAGAGGGAGATACAGAATCTGAAGCAGACTCCAGGCTTCGAGCTGTCAGCTCAGAGCCCAAAGTAGAGCTCAAACTCATGAATTGCGAGATCATGACCTGAGCTGAAGTCGGATGCGTAACAGACTGAGCCACCCAGACACTCCTAGTAGTTTTTACTTTCTTTGTGCCCTATTTATTTACTTCACAATTCGAACCTTTCTTTCTCTAGGAAGCTTTCCCTAAACTTCAAAATGTCATATATGCTCCTAAAACATTATGCGTGCCCCCTACTGACCTCTGTTGAGATTGTCTACAATCTGAGATATTTTGGGTGTATTCTCCTAGCAAACAGTAAGATCTGTGAAGATAACCATGTATTATGTTATCTTGGTCACTGAGTTTTCCCTAGTATTTAGTTTGGTACCTGGATATAATAGCAAATTACGAAATGGTTTTGAATGAAAACCCGGAGTTTTGGAGACTGGAAGCAGAGAAAACAATTGAAATATATTCAGCCAACAATGACACCTTACTTAAACAACTCTCCACATTACTTGTGAATGAAATTAATTAATTGGGGGACGTTGACACTCACTTAGTGTCTGCTGAGGCCCAGAGACTGAACTATATATTTAAGGAAAACTTTGGAGTTCAATTCAAATCATCTGTCACTGACTAGTGCATGAATATCTGTAGGTCTTTCTTTAGGGCAGTTTCTTATAACTAGATAATGGGATGGAAACTTGGATGACTCCAAGAGGAGAGCAATGTGGAACATCATTACCATTGCCAACTGACTGTTGGACATTGAGGCATTTGACATTTTGAGGAGGTGCACCCAGGAAGGACGGAATGAATGACAGACATTGGAAGTTACGATGTTTTCTTTGTCTAAGCTATCACCATCTCTCGCTTGTGTTGCTGTAAGTCATAACCTCATAACTGGCCCTGGTGTTTCCATTTCAGCTTCTCCTCACTGTTATCGGTTTTTCTCCCAGCAGCCAGAACAATTTCTTAATCATGAAAACAAGATTACATCTTAACTGAAAATTCCTACGTCTCCCCTTGGCAATTAGCATAGAATACAAACTCCTTGGCATTTTCACTGAGACCCCAAATGATGTGGGCCTTTCCTAACCCTACACCCTCATTCAACTCACCATGTTTTCCTTTCATTTGCTGTGTGTCGGCCTCAGTATCCTGCTCTCTGTCCCTGGGACACACACCGCATTCACTCAGGTCTCAGTCTTTGTGGTTGCTCTGAGCTCTACTTCTCTCCAGATTCTCATAGGAGTGATTTTTTCCCCCTGTTATTTAGGTCATAAAGAGGGCTTTACTGATTGTTAAGTAGCTTATCACTCTGTTGGGCATTGTCTATCCCATTTACTTTATCATACACACACACACACACACACACACACACACACACATATACACACACACACACACACACACACACACACACACCCTCTAGAATGGGAGCTCAATAGAAAACTAAATCTATTTTTCTTTTTACCTTCTATATTTTCTTAGTTATAATATTAAGTGCTCAATAAATACTTTTGGATAAATAAACACCAGAATGGATCTATGGGCCTTCCATTAAGAGAAGTGTCAGGCATTTTAACAAAAGGTCTCATTTAAATCCACAACAGTGACTTCCCTGAGAGATCTATTCACTTCAAACTTAAGGAAAGTTATGTGCAGGAGTTGGGTGACTTTCACAGAGTAGCAGAGGAGAACAATTAATTTAAACTCAGGTCTGTCTGACTTGAACATTCATGTGCCTTCCACTCTATCAGACTGCCTCCGGACTATTTCGGTAAGAATCAGCATGCATTGTAACAAGGAAAAGGATAATTTGCATTAATGCATTGGACATGTTACTGGTAGGAGAGTCTATTGTATGAATGGAGGTCTCAGTTCTTGGATTCCCCACGAAAAGATTCACATGAAGATCCATGCTCAGAATAAAGGCAGCCAGAAGGAAAGTAGCAAGCACAAAGCAGTTTATTGAAGCAAAAGTACACTCTCACGGTGGGAGAGCAGGCAGGTTCTGAGGTGCAAGTGGCCCGTAGGTTGTTTTGGGTTTGAATATTACTGGGTGTCTCTGGGAGCAGCAGGTACAATAGGAGGTACAGTGGGATGGTCTCTAATGGAGGCTGCTTCCAATCCTGTGGAGGACTCCTCCCACAGGTTGGAAGGGGGAGTTTTTGACCCTATATGGTTTGTCCCAGAACCACCATAGCAGCCTTTCTCCAAGGGCTGAGGAAGAGGGGTGGTGGCACCCACAATGCAAGCACATTGTAATGAGTCCAGGAGTTACCCTGGGGCAGAAGTGGAAGAGGAGAGCACATGCTCTGCAACCTGCGGCTCTTGGTCTGTCAGCCCCAAGGTCTTGGAAGCTGCAAGGTCAAGAGGTTGTGCCCCCAGACTTCTAATGTGTAAACTGTTCATCCTTATCCTTGCCTCTACCTCATGCCTCTATCGTTCTCCCTCAAAGGCTTTGGGACTCTGCCTCAGGGTGTTCCCTTCATCGCTCATATGTAGCTCTACTTAACATTCCTCCCTCACGAAATAGGGACCCAACCTGTTGGGAAAGGGGGTGAAGACCACTCTGGCTGCTTTACGCTGAAGGAGGGCATGAGAGAGAACTATTCTTGCTGTATATCAGGTGGAAGGAATTCCCAGGTATGATGTCCATCCAGGGGTCTCATATCTAGATGGAGGTGGCTTGAATAGAGACAGTCTGGTAGCCTTGGTGTAGTACCATTTGGAGTTTTACTGCTTCTAGTCTGGAGAACACAAATTTTACAAGTAAATTAAATAGGAGTGGTCCTGAAGAAAGGAGGCTATTCTGGAAATTGGGGGCCCCAGAAACGGAAGCAGTCATGCGAGCCAGGACCGGGTATTTTCCCAATTGGACCATCCTAGGTCCTCCCAGCTGGCCTAGGAGGAGGGGCAGAGGGAGGAACAGCGGGTAGAGAAGGTGGTTTGGGTAGTGCCAGTACCTTTTGAGGTTCCTTCTCGAGGACAGAGTAAGGTTCTCTTCTTTGGAGGTTTAACAACTGCAAGGAGAGCCATGGCAGGTTTTGCAGGTTTTGCAAAGATCCTTACAGGTTTTGCAGAGATCCTTCATGTCCCTCAATGCAACTAAAGCTTGGCCATTGGAAATTTTACTTGATTTCCCCAGCCATTTACAAAAGTGGTCTAGCTGGTGTTTGGTGTTGTGGGTTAGGCTCCCAGGTAAAGGCCAAACCTCCCCACCATCCAACTTACATTGGGGCTATACAGTGATGCAGAAGGTGAGTGTCTTCCTCTTTACGGTCTCAGGCTCTAAGAATGACCAATGAGCTGGGACTGGGGGGACTGGGAGGAATTGTAGAGGTTGGGTTACCCACCTGTAAGACACAACATGAGAGTTAGAGAGCTTGGTGTCCTGAGGTCTAAGCTCATAGGGTCAAAAGGAGAGGGGTCTCTTTCCCTTTGAACTAGGAGGACGACCCAGTGGGTGCTGGGTTCTTCAGGGATTCAGCCTTTAGTTCTATCAATGGTTTCAGGCCGTCGTGAAAGGGTCTGGGTGGACTCTGTCTTCTCTCCTGCGTTTTTGTGCCCAAGACCCATGGCCTTTGGTGATATTTCCAGGGCTGGGGTGGAGCCCCCTACTGGTGGAATCCAAACACATTCAGGCCACCTCTAGGTCACAGGTGGTCTTTTGGCCTTGGGAGAGGCATTGGACCATAGAGAGGATGGAGTTTCTAGTGGGGAAAAGAGGGAAGCTGCAAAAAAGCTCTCTTACGGCATTTACACACTTTGATAGAAGTCCAAGAATGGCTGTGGCGAAGGCCTTAGGAAACCCCATGGTGCTGTGTATGATAGGTTAAAAGATAGGGTAGAAGGAGACGGTCAGACTGCTGGGGGTCAGAGGTGTGAGCGAAGAAAGGACCATTGTGAAGATGGTGGTAGCTGGCACAGATACAGCAAAGAAATGTGGAGAGTTCTGACAACCAGACAGGTTACATAGAGGCCTTCCAGCATTTGACCTTGGCCAGCAGGAGAGTTGGGATCCCGAAGTGAGAATCTTGCAAACTGGTGGTCCCCAGAAATAATAAAGAAGAGACTCAAAATAAAGACAAGTTAAAACAGTCCCCAAAAGGCACAGGCTTCTATGACTGAGGAGGTTAGGATGACATACCTTGAAGGCGATGGATGGTCCGCCAGGAGTCCAAGTTTGAAGTGGTTGAGGAGAAGAGAGCCATCCAAGAAAGGGGAGGCTCAGACTGTTGTCCTCTAGAAGAGGCAAAGAAGCAGAGCCAGAGGCAACTCTATCCCAGTCACAGCACCAAAAAGATGTTACTGGTGGGAGAGCCTGTGTTGTGTGAATAGAGGTCTGGATTCTTGGACTCCCCACAAAAAAGATTTAGTATGTAAGGATCCTTGCTGAAATAAAGGCAGCCAGAAGGAAAGTAGAAAGCACCAAGCAGTTTATTAAAGCAAAAGTCCATCATTACCCCCCTCAAGGACTCTGCCTCCAGGTGGTCCTTCCACTGCTCATGTTTAGTGTCTACCTAACAGACATATTCTAGATGAAGCTAGTAAAAGAATGACTTATTAGGCCACTGAAGTTACTACCTTCTAGCTTAATACTGTGAAATTTTTCAAACACATATCTAAATACTTCTAGTTATAAAATTAATAAAAAAGAAGATCCTGGTGATATGATGTGCAGCATGGTGACTATAGTTAACAATACTGTATTGTATATTTGAAGGTTGCTAAGAGTAGATCTTAAATGTTCTCAACATACAAACCTGTAACTATGTGTGATGATGCATGTTACCTAAACTTACTGCGGTAATCATTTTGGATTATATACATGTATCAAACTATTCTTTTGTACACCTAAAACTAACACAATGGTATCTGTCAGTTATATCTCAATAAAAACAATTATGAAAACATAAATGTATTTTCTTTAATCCAGTAAGGAGGAAAGGTTCTTGTGAAAAATACAAGTTTTCCAGGTGACGCCGATGGTGTGGATCCATCCATTTTTGCGTTTTTGAGGAATAAGGTCTATCTGCGCATTAGTTCACACATAATACACAAAGTCTATCTTGCATGATTAGCAGGACTTTCGTGGAGGAAGAGGTTGTGACTGAGAACCGTGGTTTTCGAGCTTTGCTGCATATCAGATTCACCTGGGGAACGCTGAAAAGTCCCGGAAACCGGGTTGCACCCAGGCCAATTAAATCAGTCTCCAAGGGTGTGAGTTTAAAGTCGCCTAGTTATTCCTGACTGCAGAGACTTGCTGGTCCTAGTGAGGACCACAGACCAGCGGCCCTGGCATGGGAGTCTGCTAGAAGGGCAGAGTCTTAGGCCCCAACCCAGACCTGTTGAAGTCATGGCTACATAGCAATAAGGCCCCAGGTGATGTGTATTAACTTTAAAATTTGACAAGTACTGATTTAGAGCGAGAGGTTTGTCTGTTTGTTTTTTACTAAGCTCTCTTCTGGGATATATGTAGGCAAGCAGGAATCCCGTGGAGCCTCTCAGTACTAAGGAAAGAGGTTCAGGGATGACAGCCCAGGTACCACGTATAAATGCTCACTGCATTTGGCAATGACAACTTGTGACTTTCTGCAAAGTGTTTCAGTGTTGGAAAGAAGGTGGAAGTAAAATTACAGCCAGACAAATATTCCGTGTAAAACAACAGCAACAAAAAAACAGATAACCGGTGCCATAAAAATGTTCATGAAGCTTCGCAGGTTGGTGGTACAGAAGCTTAGCAGGTTGGTTGTATGTGTTTTGTTATGTTTGGTTTCTATGTTTTTTTAATGAGAGAGATGCGTATGTTTATAAACTAAGAAGAGGGAGTCAGAATAAAGTTGTTTTTTAAAAAATATAATATGGGGCGCCTGGGTGGCTCAGTTGGTTAAGCGTCCAACTTCAGCTCAGGTCATGATCTCACGGTTTGTGGGTTCAAGCCCCGCATCGGGCTCTGTGCCGACGGCTCGGAGCCTGGAGCCTGCTTTGGATTCTGTGTCTCCCTCTCTCTCTACCCCTCCCCTGCACGTGCTCTGTCTCTCTCTGTCTCAAAAATAAATAAAACATTTAAAAATAAATAAATAAAAAATAAATAAATAAAATAGAAGAAGGACTAAATGAAAGTGATGATGGGAGCTCTGACCACAAGGTGATTAGGCAAAACAGTGCTGTGGGGGGCGAGGGGAACCTGGGAATTGGGCACAGGTGAGAATAATATAGTTATGGATTCTGCTGTCAGGGGGAATATGCAAAAATGGAAAATACGGAAAATAAACAGACAAGCCAACGTGGTGTGATCGATAACATAATGGGGTAATACAAAGAAAATGATTGTATCTGTGAAACCATTCCTATGCCATGATTGGGATTAGTTAAAGAGGCCGTCTGGAAGACTCAATTGAAGAGGATGATGGGAAGGAGGGAACCAGCCAGGGGAGTGCAGAAGGAAATGGTTTGGAGTTGAGAAAGAACAAAATACACTTCAGGATTTGAATCCAGTTCAGCCCACCTTCAGCAAGGAGTGCTTCTATGGGTGGGTAAATGAGGGAAGGGAGGTGAAAAGTGAGGGAGGTGAAAAGTGAGGGGGAGGGGGTGGGTGTGGTGAAGTTAGGCTGAGAAGAAATGAGTTTTTGGAGAATTCTTCAAGGTGACTAAATATTGGGCCTCTCTTCTCAGGAAAAATTTTATCATGCTTCTGCCTTGACAAGGACATCTTAATAGTAGCAGAAATAAGATTATGTTTGCATAAGAGAATGTGTTTCTAATTGTCAGGTTAAAGGTTTTTCCAAATGTAAGGCTAAATGTAGTGGAAATAAGATTCTATTTGCGTAGGAGGAAGTTTTTCTAAATGGAAGGTTAAAGGTATGGTCTAAATGTAGATGATAAGGAGATAATTGGGTTCTTGCAGTAATTTGGGCAGATAATGGTAGTCTAAATGAGGTGGTGGTGGAAGGAGGTGGAGATTGTAAAATCGTTCCGAGTTTTAGGAAGTAGAAATTATAGTTCTCACAGATTGATTGGATTGGAGTTGGGGAAAAATGATATTCTGGTGTCTGAATAGAGTGGCTTCATGGAAGATGCCATTCATGAAATAGGGCACACAAATCTTTTGGTTTGTTCTTTAATTATTTGGCGGGGGGTTGGTAGGCTGGTGCAAATGATGGTTCGGTTTCTGGAAATAGTGGTGTCCAGTGGAGAGTAACCTATGTGGGCTTGAAGCTCGTCATGGAGATATGGGAAAAAGGCACCAGACTAGGGGTGTTCAGTATAGATGTAGCCATATAAACGATGAAAATGGAAACGCTAGCTCAGGAGCACCATGTAAACTGAAAAACAGAAAAAAAGAAGAGGCCTAGGAAAAGATCTTTCAGAGGCACCTGGGTGGCTTAGTCGGTTAAGCATCCGACTCTTGGTTTCTGCTTCAGGTCATGATCTCACAGGTGAGTTCAAGCCTTGCATTGGGTTCCATGCCGGCATCGTGAAGCCTGCTTGAGACTCTCTCTCTGTCTCTGTCTCTGTCTCTCTCTCCCTTTCTCCCTGCTGGTCCCCAACTTGTGCTGTCTCTGTCTCTCACAAAATAAATAAACTTAATGCAAAAGGATCTTTAGGAATATCAGCTTTTCAGGGATGGCTAGAATTTTAAATTGAGTGGAGAAAGGTAAGAGGAAAATACGGAGAAGTGTCACTGAAGTCAAAGGGAGTTTGTGAGCTCTTCCTGAAATGTGAAATAAGACAAAAAATTCGAGCAAAAGTGGCTGTTGAATTTTAAGTAAAGTTCTTGACCATAGACGGGAGCAGAGAAGATGGAGACAGATTTGGATCTGTGACCCATAGACCATAAGAGTGGAAGACCCTTGTGGCGTGTTTAGATGAGATGGGAGAGAAAGTAGAGGCTTGGAAGGGTGTGTGCAGTCTTGCAGAATATTTGTGTGAAAACCTTTCCTGGTGTGTGTGAACCCATGCACATACACATGGGGACCTCCTTTGACCCGGTTCTTTGTATTTGAGGAATAGTTCCATTTCCTTATCACAGAATAACCATTTCTTGAAAGTAGCCATTTTAAATAAGTAATATTGACATCTTTATTTTTGTCAGTGGAATTCTGTGTAATTTTTAAATATATATAGTATTTATATGTGAATAGCTGATGTGGTCTCGAATGTTAAATGTTTGTCTTGATTTCTCTTTACTCCTGTTTCCTAAGGAATTTCCTAGGATTAAAAACATTTTGTTTCATCTTCATATTTGCTTTCAAAACAGCTGAACGATTATATTTTATACATTGCCAAAGCTGAATTTTATTAACAACATACACTCTAGAAACCCTGTAGGCAGAAATTGTAATTGCTAGGTCATTTGGATGTGGTAGGTTCTCCATCTCCATTACATTCTCATATAACAGTTTGGAAAATTTGTACACCAGTGCAGGCTGCAGAACAGGTCTGGCTAATATTTACACCTACTGGATATGTAATGGTTTTAATGGGTTTTTGTTTTGTTTTGTTTTTGCTTGCTTTGTTTTTTGAAAGTGGTAGGGGTTACAGACTTTGCAGTGACTGCAAAAGGATGGAACGTTCAGGATGGAACGTGTTGGGTAATTTTATTTGCTTCGTCTCTCCTTCACTACAATGGCTTCTAACCAGGGGTCAGCATCCAAATCACCTAGGCAGGCTTTTTAAAATTTCAATACCCAGAGCTTTTCCAATCCCCAGAGAATTTGAGTTAGTAGGTCTAATGAGCCCAGGGACCTATTTTACATGCCTTACACATGAGGCTGATGCATACCTTTTGTTGCAAAAGAGGAAGATCCCCTTAAAATAACATTAATTGCCTTGTATTTTTCTAGGCATCGGATTGTAGAATAGCAGAAATCATAGGCATTTAAACACTGTTCATTGCCCCTCCCACACACTTTTTAAAATATTTCTTTCATTAATATCTGATATCACAATTTCACCTCACAAAAGACAAAGACATAGTAAAGACGGAAAAATACACAAAAGGAACATCACTGTTATTTTAAAGGTCACTAGTGTAGCATGTTTTCTGACTGTCAAAAGAGGAAGAGGAAGTGACCTAACTTGAATATAGAAAACGGACATGTCCACAGTGACTACAAATCATAGTTTTAATTGCCAGTGTTTTGAAGGACAGAGCTTTTGATACATGTTTCTGCCAGATGTTAGAGATTTGCTCATTTCTGTTCACTGTAAGGAAATTAAGTGTGTTTTGAAGAAAGCATTCTCAGATCGAATATATCTACCTATTAGCTCTTTTTATACCAATCTATTAATTCTAGGTTAAATTTCCCTATTGACTATATTGGGGTATAGGTGGTGGGGAATAGGGGAGTAAAGCTTGCCTTGTAGAGATCACAAAATGAACAAAATGAATACCAAATTCAAATATGAATAGTTTATGGGTAATCACTGGTTTTGATTTATAGACAGCACTGTTTTGTTGCATTACAATGAATAAATGAGTGACAGTAGAATTACATAGGAATTATGTATCTGATTTTGGCAAAGGGAGTGTCCTCTGTTATGAATTCTGGATTATCGCTTCTAATAGAAGATTAAAACAGCAAAGATAATTGAGAAGGGGATACTCTTTGAATCCTATCTCTCTTTCCCTCATTTAGGTAATATGAGTGTAAGAAAACACCTATGTTTATATATACCCTGGAGGAAGAAGTATAAAATTTCCCAGATTATAGTGTTTATGATAATATATATCTATAGATAGATAGATAGACAGACAGACTATGTATTAGGGAGACTTCTCAGAACCATGATAGTTCAGGGAGGATACTTGATACCTACTGGGTGAAGGAACAAAAATATTAACTTTGGATCAACTAGAGAATCATCAATGTGGATAATACACAGGTGAATGCTTGTTAATTTGCTATCTAATTGTCTCTCTAATGAATGTAGCAAAGTATAACATTATGTAAAGGGCAATGGTTAGCAAGCTCTTTCATAGAGAAATCATGGGTCATAAAATATGTTTCTGGGAGGTACTGCCACTTTATTAATTTCAATCACTATAATTAAATCTACATATGCAGCAGTAAAATCTACCAAATCATCAACTGATGCATATTTAGCCTCTGGACTCAGTGACATTTAATTAGTTAGCAGACAGCCAAATGCCAACCTTTCTTTCCCAGTGGCAGACGGTTTGTGCATATAGTTTCTTCCTCACAATGTCTTTCTCTCATATAATAAAACTTGACATATTCAACAAGGAGGCAATGCAAAATGAAAAGCAAATTATGAGCAAAAACTTTGGGCAATGGAAAATGAGAGAAATACAGAGAATATATACGGATATAAATATAAACTAGCCTTCTGAATTCTTTCTCATTTATTGAAATACTGTTCTTCCAAAGATTGGAAGTGGTCAACATCAAACTAATAAGGCATTTTTTTTTTTTCTAAGCAGGACTGTTTTTCTCAAAGAGACATGTATTAACAAGTCTTAATTGTGCCCTTTTACCTCATATGGGAATTTTAATTAGCTTTATAGGAATTTCCATACACTCTAATTCATGAAGAGCTCATTTCAGCCAGGAAATTGCATGTCAGAGTGTGGGCTTTGATGCACAGGCCCCCATTCATAACCTCTACCTTTCCCTCAGCTACAAGTTGACTTAATCCCCTAGAGCTAGGCCAAGCAGTGCTGTTAGAATTATACAGTGGTTAGAGAGAGCAATCTGACTCTCTGTTAAAAAGTAGTTGTAACAAAAAAGCAAAATAGTGATATTTCTTTAAGAATTGATAAAAAAAAATCAGAAATAACATAACAATAAACACAATGATTGAAAACTAAGAGCAATATATGATTAAAAATTAAATTTCAACATCCCAAATAAAATACATCATGCAAGAAGTGTGATGTAAATTGGAAATATAGCTAATGCATGAAATAGTTTAGTTTTCATATGGCCATCATGTGATGATGTATTTCTTGTGTATTTTACCCAATTTGATAAATAAAAAAAAAATAACAGATGACACTATTTTGTAGTACTCTTATATAATTTATGAAGCTTTTCAGTCAGAAATAAAGGAAATCATGCCAAATTATGGTCCTTTATTGGAAGAAAACTTGCTATGTAAAGATTTCACCAAATGTCTTAATGTAGAATTTGAAAAACAAAATCAGCCAAATCATGATTTTTAACCAGAAACAATTGCAAGTGACTGAAACTGAGTTGTTTTTAAAGGCTTATGCTATTGAAATTAGGTAAGAGAAATGATTATATAAAATACATAAAATTATATATATATATATTTTTTGTTCACCAAAATGAGGAAATACAGTCATATTTTAGAGATAATATAACTTTGCTATGTTTTAAAATATTAAAATTTGGCTTCTTTTTAAATAATCTGTTTGTCATTCTTGGTTTATAAATTTTTCAACTTTCTAATGAAATTTTTCACCTTTTTAATCCCCCTCAGTTAACAGTAAAGGTTAATATTAAGGCCAGAGAATAAGATACAATAAAATAAATACAGATATGAAGATAGATGGAAATAATTTAGAATTTTCAAAGCTTTGATATTAGGTGTATAAGTATTCCTTATTAAGTGACAAGCTAGTATTGCATATTGTCTGCTTTCTGACATAGCTGAATCCTCCTACATGTAGCTGTATATAAGGGTGATGATAAGCACTTGGGGTGTGATTATTCTTTTTAATTTTAAAGCCAGTGAAAGAGATACTAGCACAGCAATGTCTGAGCAATTCTAAAATATGTTTACAACTAAAAGCATGTTACGGTAAATGGATGTTTGCTTTATAGAGAAATATATTACTAATTTTTTTTTTGTAGGCAATATGTGTTCTCTCTAAAATATGTTTTGAAAATGTGTTTATTCTCTTTGTAATAAGACATGTGTATTGCATGTTAGTAGGAAGAATCATGGTAGGTGTTTTATATCTCCACTGAGATATGCAGAAAAAGGGGGCCAATTTAAAGGATTAATTAATCCCCAATGTGTAGGATTAAAATATGTAAAATTTTCTGGAAAAGGTTTTTATATCTTGCTATGGAGACAAGTTGTAGAAAATTATTTTAACTGTATAGTTGATTTTTTTTTAAATAGCAAAAAGCTGAAAACCAGCATAGAGAAACACTTATGGCATCATTTTACAAAGTGGGTACTTAATAAATATGTGGGCATTGATGAATAATATTGTATACTGATTGAATTCTACCTGAGTGATTCCTGGCTAAATATGAGACATTTGGGAAAACCCTGTCGAAAAACCACGTCTTTGAATTGCAGTTTCAATATTATCCCTTTTTGTTTGGAAATTACACAAACTAGTTATATTATCTTCACTGATACAATTAAAAACCTAAAACTAATATTCCACATATTTTATGTAAAAATGTCTGGATGTAGTTGGCAATTATTGTAGCTGCAATTCCCAGCTTTTCTACCTGGTTTATTGATTGGCTTCAATTAATGTTTGCCAGCAAGTAAATTAACATAGCACCTGAGGGATAATTCTCTAGCGGATCATGGACACTGAGTTCTTCTCATCCTTACCGGTTTAACTCCTCCTGAGCGCATTGCTAGTAGGTACATTTTAATTCAGTCTAGACATGAACATTACCCGTGGCTTTAATGACAGGTCATTTACAGCAAACTCATGTTTCACTGCAGAGATGTCTCTTTAAGTGACATCTTATCAATGGCAATTCAATTAGTCAACCCTAAGACTATGCGATAGAGTTTACACAGTGTCACAAAGCGCTCTTTGAATTTGCATTTGAAATGTCCTTATTAGGACATTTTTTTTCCTCCCTGCATATAAACATAAGTACTGAAGTTTTAGTTTTAGACATTCCCTGTATGGATTTTACTCCCCGTGTACACCTCATTCTCATAGGATTAAATATAAGTTGAAAAATATATTTTCCCTTTGCAAGAAATATGAGCACAGATATATTTGGTTTAATTAAAAACACCATCAAAGCCTCGATGTTGACAAATAGAATGAAATATTGCAAAAGGCCATTTTTCCAGATATCCTATCAACAAAATAATTTAGAGTTACAATACATAAGAACAATTATAATGGGCTAATGTGCAAGCTGTCCTTTTCTCATCTTTCAATATTGAACATTCATTAAAACCTTTGTATATGTCCGACATCATAACATACACTAGAATCCCTATATGATATCCTTACAAAAAGATACTTTTGGGCAAGATGGTTGGATTAAAGAATATTATTAAAGTCTGATCCTAAGAATAGACGGATCAGGAATGTTCCGGTGTTTCAGGTTTTGTTGGAGAAAAATAGGCAATGTGGAGGGTTGGTTGGGGTGGGGGAAGGGAGCAAGTGTAGCTGAAGAAGTATGGGATTAGCAACCAGAACATCCTTTCACAACTGGTGTCCCAGGAGAGATTTAAGTCCAAATGCCTGAAGGCACCCCTCGTCTATAATGAATTAACTTCTCTCCTGGAATGGCAATTGTGCAATGCTTATGTACCATCTGTAGAATTGATAAAATAGTCTTCACATCACATATTGTGCTCTGAAATTCAGATGAGGAGCCCAGTAGAGAAAGGCTTGCTAGATTCTTGTTTTAGTTTAGGCTTTTATTCCTGATTTGATTGCATGAGATCCTCTGAAAGTTCCTGAGTTCCAGGTTGTGGTTGAGATCAAATAGTGCTAGGTATGATTTTTTATTTTTATTTTTAGAAAAAAGTGTATGAAACAGATCTCTATATGTGAGCTTGATTGTATTGTGATCACTGCTGCAAAAGGAGACTCCTAGTCTGTCCTGAGACGTGAGCAGAAACTACATATATTTACTATCAGTTAAACATCCTACATTTTAACAAGTGTATCAGTAAGGATGCTCTTAACTGCAGGTTACAGAAGACCCGTATAAAATTAGCTTAATTGTGCAACATAAAATAAAAGACTGGAGGCAGGGTAATTCTAGGATGATGGATTTAGTGACATTAAAACATCACATCGTAAGTATCACGTCAATCTTTATTCTGCTACTCTTAAAATATCAGTAGCTCTCTTCCTGGTTGCATGATGGCTACATCACCTGCATATATGAGTAAGAAGAGAGGTGTTTCTTCCCCTGTATCTTTTTCACTGTATTGCCAAACCATTCCTATAAACTCTCTAGTAGATCTGCACTCAGATTACGTTGGCAAAGATTGGGCCACACACCAATCATTTGCCACTGGTAAGGAAAAAAGTTTAGAGTGATTGTTTTAAGTTAATAGAGATTCAGTCCTAGGGTACCGGAAAAGAATCATCTTCCTAGAGTTTATGATGTAATGATAACCAAAGCAGAGTTATAATATGGGTTAGCAAGGAAGAAGAGTAAAGATAGATATTGAAAGGGTTCTACCAACTCAGGGTGGGATGGTAGAAATACTCCAGATTGTCAGGGAATGCAAAAGTAAATAAAGTCTAACGGAGTGTATTTTTTAATCTATTGGTGAATACCAAATTACCCCAAAACATAGTGGCTTAAACACATTTATTTGCTTCACACTCTCTGGGGGTCAGAGATTCAGGCATGATTTAGTTGGTCTTCTGTTTCTTCGTCTCCTATGGACACTATGGGCAAGTGTCTGTTGGGACTGGGGTCTCATCTGAAGCCTCAATTTCTATGTCAGCTCACATAGTTGTTGGCAGGCATGTTGGACTGAGGGCCTTAGTTTATTGTTGACCAACATACGGGCCCTCTAACATGGCCAATTGCCTCACCAAGCATTTAAACCAAAAAGGAAATAAAAAGAGTCTGTTGACTAGATATAAGTCCTAATCTTTTGAAACCTAGCCATGGACATTCCAGCACCTCAACCTTGCCATATTTAGTTGATTGGAAGCAAGTTATTCAAGGGGAAGGAATTATACAAGCCCATAAACATGAGGAGGTAGTGAATATGGGGATCATTTTATATACTGCCTGCTATGAGTAGAAGTAGATAATAGTTTAGAAGTACAAAAATGCAAAGACTTAATAAATATACTTCTGATAAAATGAGTTTGGGTCTCTTGACTGCCCACGACTCAGTCTATTGACTGTAAATACAAACTTTAAGGGGATTTTTAATAGTTCTAAGGTTGTTCTTTGCCTTAACTGGAATCAAGGAGATGAAATAAAAAAGGAGTTTTTAAATACTGATATAATAAACATGGAGGTCAGGAATTAGGCTTCAGAAATAGTATCAAATGTTAGTTACAGGCTTTAAAAAACAAACAGGTAAGAAATGGAGAATTGTAAAAGTTGACCATAGATCTATAACAATTACTTTTTAAACCAAGATCCTTGATCAGTGTGATTTATTAGAATAACATAGGCATTACCAGAGAAATCTTATAAAAATGCTTACTAATAACCCATAAAAGGTAGTTACATGCCTTACTTTTGTGTGTCTGTTGCTATTAGAGTATTTTAAATCATATTTCCCATATAATACTTAATTTCCTAATTGAATATGGTTTATACTACAAAAGGTTAAACTTAAATACTATCACTAAAAATAAACCTTATAGAAAAAACTTGAAGTTACTTTCTAAGTTTTAATTAAATTACATATTACTGAGAACAGTTTTCTTTTGCTTTTTGCTGTGTAAAATAAAATTGTTATTCATGTGATTTTAATATAATATTGCCTTAACATAGGTGCCAAAGTATCAAAAGATCTAAAACAATGAAGCTCGGTATGACTAATATATTATCTAAATGTGCAACCCATAAAGGGTTAAGTCCCATGCATTGGACAGTAGGTCTAGTCCTCTTAAGAAAGTTGGGAAGACCTATTTTTAGCAGATGGGGGCTAATTACATTCACCTATAAATTTATCTTACGGATCTGCTAAGTATTATCATATGCATTTGATTTTCTATTGTCTACAAAATATTGTCATTTTATTTTGTTATTCCAGGATTCTTCTTGTTTTATTGAAATGAATTTGATTAAAGCACAGTCTCAAGGGAACATCAACTCACATTTCAAAACCATCATATAATTCAGCAGAAATGTGGCAGAGTTCATAGACTATGCCTCAGGACAAAGAGTTAGCATGGAAAATAACTTCACCTTTCATCCCAAGGGAAATAAGGATGCCTTTTGGTCATAAATAAGGGCATCTCATAACACATTCCATCTGTTTAATCCCTGTACGTCTCATCATTGCCAGGGGGAACGATGGGGCTCACGTTGGTTTAGAATGGCCTTTCTTTTGAATTGGAAAACTTATAATCCTAATTATATTTCCCCCAAAATAGCTATGGTTGGTGGTTAAAAACATTAAACAATATCCATTAAGTATCACTATCTTTTAAAAATAAATTAACTACATGTCACATGCAATATTGTGAGCAGTACCTCTGATGATTGTAAACAGAGCAAGGGGGACTTGTTCTCCAGACTCGGGGCATAGGTGACCTCTACATGGCATCCGTAGTAATCTAGATCATTGAATGTGCTGCATGTTGTTATTCACATGCATATGTTATTTTTCAAACACTGCAGGAACTATATAAGTCATCAAAATGCTTTGTGACAAAGATAGTGGAAAGGAGAAGATAGAATTATGGGTAGAAAAGGAGACCACACAAACTTAATGATAAAAAAAATCAGCTGCTGATTAAATGAATGCAATATGTTTGTTAATATTGCTTCTGAAAACTATAGGAGATTATCTGTGACCAGGCAGAGTTCAGGGCTTTCAGTATACAACAGGAGCTTTTTCTGAAAATGTGGATAATTAACTTGACTGACCAGCCACTCAGAGCAAAAGGTTGGGTAAAAGCAACAGTTGGCAATGTCTCCATTAATACCTGTGCCACTCAAGAGGAAATCACTAGGAAAATTTATTTAGTAAACTCGTTTCATGAAAAAAAGGTTATCACTGTTTTTAGCTCTACATTGTGGTCGGTTAGAAATGAAACATTTAATAAAATAATAGTTCAGAAACTTGGTAATTGGGAAAAGATAGGAGGGAATGAATTGAATTCTTTTGACAGAAAAATGAGACTTTCGAAAAGGCATGAGAGGCCAATTTATTTTGTAGTTTTCCTTTAGATACTTGGGCTTCTGATATATATGAATAGATGAGCTGAGTCTTTCATCTATACCTATTAACATTTTAAATTAGTTTTCAAAAGATGTCATATTCTCTTGGTTTTTTGAAATACTCTGTAATATTACTTTAAAAAATGTTTCCTATGGTCCACTATCCTAATGAGTAATAATAGAAAAATGTATTTCCTTTCTTGCCCATTGATTTAACGCGATCTTGAGAAAAATACTCTTTTCTGCAAAGATTATGAATTTGTAGGAAGCTATAGAAAGAATATTATGATTATTGTTGTTTACTGACAATCTATTTTCAATTCAATCTTCAGCTAGCCTTACCTTCGTGAATTTTCTTGGGTGGGGGGCTTTAATTTCAAATTTTTAAATGATAGGAATTCTGTGAAAGCATCCACCTCTCACGCTTCTAATATAGGTGGAAATTATTGATGGTTCATTTGTTATTCTTCCCTGGGAACTGGATCTAGCCTTCAAATCCTTAACATGTTTCCAGGGTTATACAACTAATAAGATTCAGCATTCAAAGTGAACCATACTTGTCATTACACATATAAACTATGTAGGGGAAAAAAAGGGATAAACGTGGAGGATAGTGATGAAGATACTGTATCATTTAATATTTTCAGGGATGTATTTTAGTTAAATTTGAAAGTGGGCCTGGAAAAAAACATAGATGTAAGCTAATCATATGGATTTTTGTTAATTTTGGCGATAATACTATGCCAACCTAGAACTTATGGTATTTGCCTATTTATAAAATTAATATTTCAGTTTCTGATTCAATTACATATTTCTGAGCTTTTGAGGGGAAATTTACCATAAGAGATTATATTTTTAGGTTTTTTTTAAGTCATAAACAATAGTCTCATGGTTTTCTTTACATTTGGATCAGTTATCCTACTTGCATTATTTCCCCCATTTAAAACAGCAATGCTAATCATAAAAGTAGTTCTCTTCAAATTGCAGCATCACAAAGTAACAGTTTAGCATAGGCATTCTTAACCTGGAGTCCACAATTCATGAAGTCTCAGAATTCAAGAGAATCCAGGAACTTGGATAAGGGAAAAAAAGGCTCCTCCTCTTTATTTCTACAAAGTTCTAACTAAATTTACATTTCCTTAATTATTTATGGAAATATATTATCTAAATGTGCAACCCATAAAGGGTTAAGTCCCATGCATTGGACAGTAGGTCTAGTCCTCTTAAGAAAGTTGACTTTCTTAAGTCAATGAAATACTGCATGGCAGTATTTGTGACTTTAGCTTCAGTAGAAATCCCCAGTATTTCTAAAGAGCACTATAGATGTAACCAAAATCTGGAATATTCTCTATGTTTACCAATGATTGGAAATCACTATGGTTATTAGACGCTGCATGATCTTGTTACTTAATGCATTAGGAGAAGCATTTCTCCAGTTATGTATGGCTGTCTAATAAATCACCCAAGTGCTTAGCTTAAAACAATTTATCATGTCTCCTACCTAGTTCAGTGGCTTAACTGGACTGAGTGGTTCTGGAGGTATCTCATTAGGTCCCAGTTAGATGTAAACTGGGACTGCAGTCACCTGAAGCCCTACGTGGACTGGGTTGTTCAAGATGACTCACTGATAAGACAGTTAATGCTGGCAGATCATCTGGGGCTGATAACTAGAGAACCCACACATGGTTTCTTTCTGCTCTGTGTTCGCTAAGTTCTGAGAGGAAGTGTTCCAGGAAGTTCCTGGGTTCACAAGACCAAGTCAGAAGCTGCAAAGCTCTGCATGACCTGACATTATTTCTACCAGCCCAGATTCCACATGGGAGGAGTCAGTACAAGGCTATGGATACTGGGAAGTCTGATTTATTGACAGCCTTCTTTCCAGAATAGATACTACAGATCATATTTGTATGACACAATTTTTTTAAAAAATGTTTTGAAAAACGTATTTTGATCTGGTTGCCTTTGCAGTGTTATTTCTGAAGATTACACACCTATGAACTTTATTCTGAGAGAGGTCTCTAGTCTTTAGCCAATTTGTAAAGGGAACTATCTTCTCCCCCAAATATTGAGAAACCCTGGTTTAACAGAAATATGTTTTAATAGCACAATGTTTTTTTTTTTTTTCTGAGATATGCTTTAGAAAAGCTCATATCACCATCACTTCAGTAATTTTTTAAAAAATTTTTAAAATGTTTATTTATTTTTGAGAGAGAGAGAGACAGAGTGCGAGCAGGGAAGGAGCAGAGAGGGAGGGAGACAGAATCTGAAGCAGGCTCCAGGCTCTGAGGTGTCAGTCAGCATAGAGCCCAATGCAGGGCTGGAACTCACAGACCGTGAGACGTGAGCTGAGCCGAAGTCGGATGCCTAACTGACTGAGCCACCACCCAGATACCCCTTCAGTAATTTTTAATAAATGACAAAAGTATATATTTTACTCAATATAAATTTATTGAGTACATAATTTGTATAGGGCATTTGGCAAATGTTAATTATTATGCTGAGTTGTTTTCCCTTTTGAAGGAACTGAAGGAACTGTGCCACAAATTCTTAGCATTAGAATTAATAAATTTTTGTGTCTCCACGTGATTTCATGTTTTTTTATAATATGAGAGCTGCATAACATCAAAACTTCATATTCCCTTTATTAATTTGGCCACCAGAAAGGTAACCATATGTTGTGGTCATCTCCCCATTTACATTGGATAATGCTTCTATTTTAGCATTATATGAAGACTATCATATTTACATATTTTATAGAAAGTTTATTCCTTCATGGAAGTTCTATTGTTGAAAGGTTGCATTAATACATATACACTGTCTTTTGCCATTTATTGCATGACCTAAATATTTCATAAAAATTTTATGTGATTCTGGGAGATTTAATCATTTTAGCATTTTATATCCGTGAGACATGATTTAACTTTACTTTTCCAAAAAAAGTTTTCATAGAAAATAAACATTTTATTAAAATGGACCTAAATTGATGTCATTGAACTAGTAGGCTGCTTAGGCATAATTATGAATGTGCAGAGATTGTCATTAAAAGGAATTAGAATTTTTATATCTACGCTTTATCATCTTGCCCCAACTAATTCATTTTAGGCTAGTTCCTTAGAACTCTACTCAAATTCTTACAGAAGCCCATAAATCATCCATTTTTGACTTTTCTTGCCAAAAACCATTCCGAACCTGCCATTGAGTATAAATAATGTCTTTATTTTCCCCATACATTCGGCAAGACACTCTTATTTATGCTTGCTGCGGTGGCTATCAATATTTCTCTTGCAGATACCTTCTGCTTCAGCATTTCTTTTAGTGCAACAAGTGACCAATACAAAATTAATGGATATCCAGCTTACAGAATCTCTTAGCTGAAATTAATTTTAGAGAAATGTTAACAGCAGCTTCGAGTTTTAGCCATAAATATAAAATTTCATTAGCTCTTCCCTGAAATGCAACATTATTATTTATTTAAGAGAACTGTCATTATGTTCCTTGTACTGTTTAATAAGAGTATCTCTAAATTTTATTTTTAACCTCTTTCAATAAATAAATTTTCTGTTGACATGCCCACCTTATATTGGTGGTAGCAGCGGGTTATTTGGCATCTTTAACATGTACAATTTATTTGTTTCTTTTATTCTTTAGACACAGTGTGGAGAAGATAAATAATTACACAATGGTTTATCACTGTGACCAATAGATGATTATAACACCACAATAGTGTAATTAATGGAAAGAAAAATCAAAGAACGGGAAGACATCCCATTAGAGCTTGTTAGAACATTCTTTCTTGCACACAGTTTATGGTTATTTATTCCCTGGCACAATTTAATACTACCCCTCATGTCACAGCTAAATGCAGGAAATTATTTTTCATGCTTTTGGAAAAAATTTTCTGCTGATAGATTTAGTTTATCTCCGGTCGCAGAGAGAAAGAAAAATTCTATGGTTTCTCTGGTGATTTTCTCATTTAGCAGAGTTTAAAACGTCATAGAGCTGGATACACTGTAGGAGGGACATGCACTGTTGGAAAATATTGTTTCAATGCCTAAATTGTTTAAGTGTTGACAGAAATTTGGAACATATTTGTACCTAATAGTAAGTGTATTATTTGTTGTCTTGAAATAGGTCCTAGTCATTATGGGTAATGAAAATTAAATGCATGTAAAGTGAAGGCAGTTTTTTGAATATCAATGTCTTTTTGTACAATAAATTGAAATTAGTAATAACATGATGCTATCGGCAGACCTTTGTAAGCAGTTCAAGTTTGTTGGTGCTCTCTATCTCCCTTTCATCTGCTCCCTCCCATCCCAAGGTCCTCCTTGACCTCTCCACTTCCACTCCCCAATTTATTCTTTTCTTTGTTCTCTCTCTTTTTGATGTTTCACTTTACCCCATAGCTCCTTTAAGACTTGGTAGAAGTGCCCAAAAGTCAAAAGGCATTGACTTTTGTTCCATTCTCCTTTTATTTCCCTCCCACTTAACCTACAAGACAAACATACAGAAACACACAAGGACACGTGAATGCATGTGTGTAAAACACACGATCTAGCATAATTAGTTGTGGCTATTTCACTAAACTTGCAGTCAAATATGGCTATAAAAAAATGAAGGCACATCTCTAACATCTGTGCATCATATAAATACACAATAGCAGTTGACAGGAAATTTTGTAGTACAGAATATACCTTTGCAACAGATAGAACCATTGAGTATACAAAGTTGTATAAAGCATTTGGGAAAGAAATCATATTTTCTCAAATTATTTTATAATTATATTTTTGAATGTATTCATTTTCATTTCAAGCAGTGAGAGTTTGGAAGTGGCATAGTCAAACATGCATGCCTAGTTAATGTTTATTTTTTGCAATGTGTGTTCCCAGCTCGTCCAGATTGTTCAGATCCTACAGTTTTAAAGGTTTTTAACTTCAAATGCATTTGTATGGCATTTGATCATTCTAGCAGTAATAGACTATGCATTTTCTCAGCACCTTTTAGAAGACTCAGATTGCCACCGTAAGTAGATTGAGATGCTGTCTATAAAATTGTGTACTCTTATGAGAAAACAAAAATAAAATAGGTAAATTGTTTCAATTACCCTTAGCTCTAAATCTGCAAGTAAAAGTTTTATTCAGAAGGTTTCCAATAAAATAGCTAACATTTAAAGTAGAAACAATATGTTCTCTCAAGAGAAAAATATTTGAGAAAACTCTAACACTATATTCTTTTGAAGATAAGAAGGAATCAAAATTTACAGCTTGCTTTCCTCAGGCTCTTGATTGATACTTGCTGTCACCCTTTTCATAAATGGTTCTCTGCATGCTGAATTGATTAATTGTAAGCTGAATCCAACTCAAAATTTCTATAATTAGGTATCCACATGCTTCTTTGTCCTTAATTCTAAGATGTATGTTTTGATGATAGAATTTATATTTTTTATTACTCAGAATTAGAATTTTTGTCCCATTTCATTCTTCCTCCACCCCAACCCATAAAACATCATTGGGTCTTCTTTAAATTTCCTTGAGGCTTCAGATGTCTCTTAATGCTAGTCAATTTTAGACCTGAATACCCTTATATTGGCATGCTGTGTTATTAAATTATTTGTGGTTTATCAGTTTCACCTGCTGTTTTTCAGTTCTTGTGCAGCTGGTGTTATTGGCTGAGAACCAGGTCAACTGAATTCATATTTGCTACATCTTCATGTATGCCATTGACAGCTTGACTCTTTCTAATTTTCTATGCCACGATGAAAACATTACCCAAAACTGGCTTCAGTTGTGGTCAGGAACTTTGGAAAATTCTTGTGGTATTTTTATTTGTCTATACAACAAACTAGGGGGAAATATATTTATTTAGTTGCAAAGTCCCATATCAGTATTAGTATGACATACTAATGCTTTACTGTACTGAGACTAAATTCCAAAAAAAATGTTGAGTTGTGGAATTCACTGGTCATGACATCTATATCACATCCCCAAATTATTTCTGGATATATTGCATAATATTCCATAAGGTATCTATCATTCATGTATTTATCAAAACTTTTGATACTGTGTATACAATCTAGGGCACTTCTCTTAAATTAAAAGGTCTATATGCTTTTTTTTCTTATAATGAAATATACTACTATAATTCCATATCTGTCTAAGCATTCATAACCAATCAGATAGTAATGAACTCATGGTTAAATTTTCCAGAAACTTAAAGTTATCCATTTAAGAAAATTGATTATTTATATTGACACGTTGATAACACTGTTGATAGCCTGCTACCCTTGATAACTTTTCTGGAAGGAAATTTAGCTCAACACATCTTGAGGTTCTATTTATGCCTTTTAAATAAATAAATAAATGAATGAATGAATGAATAAATGTATTCTGGTTTACTTCAAAGGAAAAATAGTAGATTCACACCAAGAGTCCATACATGTTTATTTCCATGTTAACTATATTAGGAGAAATTGGGAAAATACCTATATCCAACAAAATAGCAGTTAAATACATTATGGTTCTTTGTATTTTGATGCAATGTTGTCTAGCCATTTAAAAAGAATGTCAGCTGAGCAATTTTAAGATAGTGGTGTGTTTCTCACAATATAATGGCAAGTAAAAAAAAAAGCAGAGCACAAATATATGATTCATAGCACAAAATATATATGATTATAATAAATTTCAACACTGTATATATGTGTGTTTTGTGTGGTAGTGGAAATAGTACCAATACAAGGAAATAAGTCAACCATGTTTTTATCAGTATTACTGATAATTATCAGTGTATTCTTGGATGTCAGGTGAATTTTAAATTTCCCATCTTTATACTTACCTGGTTTAAATTTTTTCCTTCTGTAACTTCTCATCAGAGAACAAACAAAATATATTGAAATCTAATGAAAAGAAAATTATTTCTCAGATAAAATTATTCTTACATATAATCTCTGTATACAATAATGATGCTTAACATCCTTAGTATTTTTATAACTTCCTAAACTTCTTAATATACTTTGTTTTTTTGCGTTAACTACAGCTGTGGGGATAGCATAGGCCAACTGTTACCCTGTATCACATAAGAAAACTGAGACACAGAGATGTTGTTAAATGACTTCCAGAATAGAAGTATAAATGAATTCACATCTACAGAGGTCAAGCTGAGTGCAAGATCTACTCTGTCATTTCACTGCTCACAAGTAAATTACAAACATTCTTGACTTTTTATATAAAGTAAATGAAACAATCTTATTCTTCATGTTTTTTTTATAAACAAATTATTGAAATGTGTAATTATATAGAAATGGCTCACTATTCATTCATTTTATTCATTCATTAATTCAGTAACTCTTGTTTCAACCAGTTACCAGGTAGTATTTTCAGGGTTAATGATTCAAAGATCTCTTTAATACCTGGTCTGCCTTCACCAAGTTCAGAGTCAAGAAAAGGAAAAATTGATTTGTTATAGAGATGATTATCTGTAGTAAGTTCAGAAGACCCAAAACTATTAAACACATAAATTATTATTAAATTAAAATTAAATTACTATTATTCTTTTTTTGTTAACACATAAAAATTATTAAACACATAAATACCGAGGAGTAGGTCCATTTGTTTCTGCAGCAAATATTTAATCTCTACTATATATTTTAGGACACTCCAACCCAAATTATATGCTAATGCTATCTGGTTTTTAATTATGTGCTCTTTGAACATTCAACCATTAGGTATCATTATGTGAAAGATTTTATGCAGACAATATTTCCTTAGTTTTATTTACACGTTAACTAATTCCCTTGCATGGTATTATTTTATCCAAAACCTTTCCTCTGGGTCATAGTCTGCCATTTCAGGCAATATCTTTAAAGGTTCCTTTGGGTTATCTTGGGGTGAGTGATGCTTTCACCTTTTGTTTATCTGCAAAGATCTTTATTTAGATTTCATTCATGAATGATAGTTTTGCTGAAAATACAGTTTGGAGATTTTGTTACGCTTTCGTGTTTGGTGGATGGTTTACATTTGTGTCAGGTGTCCTTGTGTGTGCATTGTTGGAGGGTTCAGCAACTTCACTACAAGATGAGCAAGCATGGATTTCTTTTTAATCCTGATTATATAGTGTACTTGTGGCTTCATGCTTTATATCAGGTTTGAAAATTTCTAAGCCATAATGTCCTTGGGATTCCTATGAGGTTTTTGCTAGGGTTTTGTCAAGCTAACATCCATGTTTCTTTTCCTTTACCATATTTCATCTCCTGTCTCTCTGTTATTCTGTGAGTAATTTTTTCAGCTCCATCTTTGGTTCATAAACTCTCATTTCACCTCTAAATTGGTATTTATTTATTTTTTATTTAGAAAGTGTTTATTTTGGAAGAGAGAGAGAGAGAGAGAACACACATGTGCATGCAAGTGGAGGGGGGTCAGAGAGAGAGGGAGAGAATCTCAAGCAACCTGCATGCTGTCAGCACAGAGCCTGATGCGGGGCTCAATCTCATGAACTGTGAGATCATGACTTGAGACAAAATCAAGAGCTGGATGCCTAACTGACTAAGCTACCAAGGCACCCCATGTTGGTATTTAACCACGTATTTATTTTTTTTAATGTTATTTTTGAGAAAGAGACACATAGCATGAGTGGGGGAGGGGCAGTGAGAGAGGGAGACACAGAATCAGAAGCAGGCACCAGGCCCTGAGCTGTCAGCACAGAGCCCAGCACGGGGCTGGAACTCAACGAACAGAGATCATGATCTGAGCGAAAGTAGAACACTCAACCGACTGAGTCACCCAGGCACCCCTAAACCACCTATTTTGTATTTTTAAAATTGTATTGTCATTTTTTACAAATGTGTATCTTTTTGCAATATGTCTATTGATGCTTTTCCCCCGGTGTGTTTATTACTCTCAGCTCCTTTATGTATTTTCAGGTCTTGGCTCCTTCCTTTCATCTCCCTGGCTTATGAGATATTTCTCTTTCTCCTGTGGCTAAGCAAAGACAACAAAAGTGTCTTATATCGAATCTAGTTACAGAGCCAGAGTATCTAGTAAAAGTAGTCATCTGGTCAATTGATGGTTTACATTTCTTGAGACCTATGTCTTTATTATATTAATGCCATTTTGATGTCTGTGTATATTGGGTAACCTTGGTTCTGAAACACTAATGGCTATCTAATTAAAAAGATATTTTCTTTAGAATTTATTCTCTGCCGTTTATTTATTTTTTTTTACTTCCAAATGAAGACTATTTACCCACACGTTTGCTCAAATAATTGTGTTGTTACTGGTGTTTCTCTTCTAAATTCCAGTGTATTTTTCAAAGTTAGTGCTTACATATTAGACTATAGTTATGTAAACTACAACAAATTAGTCTTTACAAGTTTACATGTTTTTTGGCTGTAATATAATGGGCTAGACCATTATGAGAAACAAATTAAGATCTCAGGAAATAGAAAAATGGTTAGTTAAAACACATACTGATACGAGACTGTGGTTCTCATGTATCAGTCCTTCATTAACTACACTAATCCACTGCCCACTGTTTAATCTAATTTTTATATGTAAAAGTTAAAAATTATTTATTTTTCAGATTATGCACTGACTTCTTACTCTTTTATATTAAGGAAGATTGTGTGTGTGTTTCAACATAAAGGTTCATATTTCCCCAAATAATTTTGGATACTTTGTGTGAATTACTAAAGTTTTGACTCAGTGGGATATCAGCATTAAAAATTTATTTTCAGGGGTGTCTGGGTGGCTCAGTTGGTTGAGTATCTGACTTAAGCTCAGGTCATGATCACACGGTTTGTGGGTTCAAGCCCCATTTTGGGCTGTGGGCTGACAGCTCAGAGTCTGGAGCCGGCTTCAGATTCTGTGTCTCCTTCTCTCTCTCTCTGCCCCTCCACCGCTCATGATCTGTCTATCTCAAAAATAAATAAATATTAAAAAACATTTTTAATTATTTTCCAATTATAAACATGATAAAAAGGTGATATGACTTAAAGCTTGACAAAAGCCTCCTTATTTATGATCAGGGAAAGACTGAAAAAATTATGAATGCATACAAAACAATAAAGCTTTCCAAAATAAAAATATTTGCTGGGGGAAAAAAAAGCAAAACATCTACCCATTTCTTTTTCTCAAAATCCCCCTTTGGACCAAGAATTTTAGTAACATAAGAAAGGTGTTTGCTCTCTACCTATAATGTATATAATAACTTTCTATCATAACAATGAATAAAATATACTATATTATTACTGGTACAGTGTTATATAGGAAAATCTCAAAGTGGTCCAATGAAACTCTTTTTTTTCGGTTTCTTTATTTTTTTTTTAATTTTTAATTTACATACAAGTTAGTTCTTAAGTAAATTTGACATGTAGCTTTATCATAAAGAAAATCTGGGGGCGCCTGGGTGGCTCAGTCGGTTAAGTGGCCGACTTTGGCTCAGGTCATGATCTCGCGGTCTGTGAGTTCGAGCCCTGCGTCGGGCTCTGTGCTGACAGCACAGAGCCTGGAGCCTGTTTCAGATTCTGTGTCTCCCTCTCTCTGACCCTCCTCCGTTCATGCTCTGTCTCTCTCTGTCTCAAAAATAAATAAACGTTAAAAAAAAAATCTGTATATAGTTTCAGTATTCAAAGATGCCCTGTTGCTTTTATATAAGCATTGGTGTAAAACACATTTATCAAATAATATTTTATTTTCATGTTAACTCATAAGAGATCATATAGATTTAAAAGTTTTTTTTTTTTTTCCAGTATAGTTGGCTCACAATGTTTCATTAGTTTCAGGTGGACAACATAGTCAACTTCTCTATACATTACACTGTGCTCATCACAAGTGTAGGTTACCATCTGTCGCCATATAACACTATTACAATACCACTGACTATATTCCCTATGCTGTACCTTTTATTCATTCCATAATTGGAAGCCTGTATGTCCTACTCGCCTTCAGCCATTTTGCCCATCCTCTTGTCCCCCTCCCCTCTGGCAACCATCACTTTATATGTCTGATTCTGCTTTCTGTTTATTGATTTTTTTGGGGATTCCACACGAGTGACATCATGTGTATTTGTCTTTCTCTGACTTATTTCACTTAACATAATACCTTCTGGGTCCATCCATGTTGTCACAGTTTGTCTTTTTATGGCTGAATAATATTCCATTATAGATATGTATCACACCTTTCTTGTCTGTCCATGATGGACACTTAGGTTGATTTTATATCTTGGCTATTGTAAATAATGCTGCAATAAACATAGGGTTGTGTATATCCTCTTGAATTGGTGTTTTTATTTTCTTTGGGTAAATACCTAGTAGTGGAATTATTGGATCACATAGTAGTTCTGTTTTTACTGTTTTGAGGAAATTCCATACTGTGTTCCCCAGTGGTTGTACCAATTTACATTCCTACCAACAGCACATGAGGGTTCCTTTTTTTTTTGCTTCCTTACCAATACTTGTCATTTCTTATCTGTTTAATTTTAGCCATTCTGATAGGTATAAGATGATATCTCATTGTGATTTTGATTTGCATTTTCCTGATGATTATTGATGTTGACCATTTTTTCATGTTTGTTGGCCAATAGTATGTCCTCTTTGGATTAATGTCTATTCAGGTCTTCTGCCCATTTTTCAATCAGATTATTTGTTTTTTGGATGTTGAGTTGTATCAGTCCTTTATACACTTTGGATGTTAATCCCTCATTGGATAGATCATTTGCAAATATCTTTTTCCATTCAGTAGGTTGCCTTTTTGTTTTCTTGATGGTTTCTCTTGCTGTGCAAAAGCTCTATATTTTGATGTAGTCCCAATAGTTTATTTTGCTTTTTTTCCCCCTTCCCTTAGGAGACTTGTCTAGAAAAATGTTGCTATGGCTGATGTCAGAGAAGTTAGCTCCTGTGTTCTCTAGTAGGGTTTTTTGCTTACAGGTCTCACATTAGGTGTTTAATTCATTTCGAGTTTGTTTTTATGTATGGTGTTAGAAAGTAGTCCAGTGTCATTCTTTTGTATAAAGCTGTCCAGTTTTCCTGGCACCATTTATTAAAGAGACTGTCTTTTTCACATTGTGTATTCTTGCATCCTTTGTCATGGATTTTTCAAAGTGAAAGTTTCTCTAAAAATTGAGAAATGTTGTGTCAACAGTACACATACTAAATACTGTTTGGCTGCCTATTGTAATGACACTTAAAATTATGGTAATGATGAGTAGTATTTTTTCTTAAACAATATTCCCTATTTTTCCAGAAACACTGTATTTTTGATACAAAATGTGTATAATTTCTGCATTTTTCTAGCCTAGACAATAATAAAAATAATTGTTTTTGCATTATATTAAAAGATTCAAGATTAGTTAAAATGTGTATCAGATAGCATTGAACTTAAAAGTTGTATTTAAGAAGAGGGATAAATTCTTAAGTGCTTTAAAGAAATTAATTACAATTGAGATTTTTAAAAAGAAGAATGCATTCCATTCTAAAATATGAGGATAATCTATGATAGAGATCAAACTTTTAAGACGTTTTCAAATTAGGACACACTACACGGGTTTTGGTCCCTCTGGAACTTTACATTAGTCCTTTAAGACTTGATTTTGTCTTCTCTGTTTTTTCTTGATGCTAGATGCTAAGTTTCTAAGATCACATGCTTCATTATTCATATGTAGAGGAACAGAATGTCACCTTGTTGCCAGGAAAATCCTGAGAAACACACTATTTTGACCTGTCTTTGAACACACACTTAATATTGAAAGAATTATTGAGGTTAGAAACCAAAGGTAGGCTTCTTTCAGGAGTGGATCCAACTGTGAAAGATCTACAGGGATTCCAAAATACATTTGAGCTTTTGGTTAAAGAAATGGAGAATGTATCCTAATAACTAATAAAAGTAATTAGAAAGTGGTGTCTGTGTCAGAGGCAATAGACCATAAAATATTAAGTGCTTGAGATTCAAGCCACTCTACCTGAGTTGAAATCTTACTGTTACTTCATAGCTCTGTGAACTTGGGTGTGGTTTTGTTTTGTTTTTGTTTTTGTTTTTGTTTTTGTTTTTTTTAGTCTTTTTGTGTTTTGGTTTCCTTATTTTTAAAGCAGAGATGATGGGGGTGCCTGGGTGGCTCAATCAGTTAAGCGTCTGACTCTTGATTTCAGTTCAGTTTGTGATCTCATGGTTTGTGAGTTCAAGCCCCATATGGAGCTCTGCACTCACAGCGTGGCACCTAATGGGATTCTGTCTCCTTTTCTCTCTGTCCCTCCCTTGTTTACTGTCTGTGTTTCTCTCAAAATAAATGAAAATAAAATAAAATAAAATAAAATAAAATAAAATAAAATAAAATAAAATAAAATAAAATAGATGATGATGTTAACAGTAATACCTTTCTCCCACGTTTGTGTGAAGACTAATTAAATAATTAACACCAATAACTGAAGGGGGAGGAGGAATGATATTCAGCCCTAAAAATGAAGGAGATTCTGCAATATACAACAAGATGGTTAAATTTGAGCACATTATGCTAAGTGAAATAAGCCAGTCAAAGAAAGACAAATACTATGTGTTTCACTTATGTGAAGTATCTAAAATAGTCAAAATCATAGAATCAAAGACTGGAATGGTGGTTGCTGGAGAAAGAAGGAAATGGCAAATTACTAATCAATGGGGGTAAAGTTTCAGTTAAACAAGATGAGTAAGATCTCGAGATCTGCTATACAACATTGTACCTGTAGTCAACAATACTATGCTATATACTTAAATTTATTAAGAGAGTCAATATCATGTTGTGTTCTTACTATGATAAAATGAATAAAAGGAAAAGTCAGAAGCAATGAAATATAATATTTTGCCAGAATTAAATTACATAAAAATGGGTTAACCCAGGACTTTATAAAAATCTCTTGATTGTGTCATCTCAGCATCTTTTATCTCCTGTCCACCTGAGCAAACCGTATACATTCATTCTACCTAGACATCATCATTACTTGAAATTTTACCAACTTGAAAAGTTTATCCTCTCAGCTTCTATTCTCTGACCATTCCAGTTGTTTCTCATGCTACAAATATACACATTCTTAGAATCATTCACGTCCTTTGATTTGGGTGCTTTTCAAGTAGCGAAGTCATGTTTTTTATGCTGCTGATTTCAATCCTGACGATATCAACATAACCCAACTGTGCCTTTTGCCACGTAATAGAGGTGGTGTGGTCTGACAGAAAGTGGCTATAACTGAGAGGCAGGAGTTGAGGTATCTAGTCTGCTTTGTAATCAAAAGTAGCTCTATTCAGTAGAAATATAAAGTAAGCCATACAACAAATTTAAATTTTCCTGTAATCACATCAAAAAGTAAACAAAAACAAAAACAAAACAAAAAAACCTACACATGAGTTGAACTTGATTTTTGTAGTATATTTAAGATCATATATCCAAAATATTATAGGTCTTCAAAATGCTATTGTATATTTTACACTTATAGTTCATCGCATTTCGAATTAAACGTATTTCAGTGCTCAATGGTCACGTGTGGCCGGTGGCTACCATACTGAGCAGTGTATCTCTAAAGACACTTGGTATATGCAGGCTTGTCTTCTCATCTGTAAAATAATAGAATTATGTTTGGCAGTAAGTTTCACCAACCTAAAGTAACAGTTGGTTGTTGAAAGGGAGAAATTTATTTCCCTCTTTTTAAATGCCTAGAAATAGGAGGTTAAGTGTTAGTAAGCTGTCTCGCCTCCACAAACTCCTCAGGGACCCGAGTCCCCCTTAGCTCATGGTTCTTCCGTCTCTACAGCGTGGCCCTTGGCATCATTGTCTAAAACAGCAACATTTAAGTTCCAGGTGGGGGGCACCTGGGTGGCTCAGTCGGTTAAACGTCCGACTTCGGCTCAGGTCATGATCTCACGGTCCGTGAGTTCGAGCCCCCCGTCGGGCTCTGTGCTGACAGCTCAGAGCCTGGAGCCTGTTTCAGATTCTGTGTCTCCCTCTCTCTCTGACCCTCCCCTGTTCATGCTCTGTCTCTCTCTGTCTCAAAAATAAATAACGTTAAAAAAAATTTAAGTTCCAGGTGGTAGGGTGCAGACAGGAAAGCTTAAGAATGGGCCAGATGCGAGCAGCATGTTTCAAAGAATGTTCACAGAAACTGCTGCTTTTCACTTCCACTCATATCCCACTGGCCAACACTTAGTTTCAGAAAATTCATCTTTTTGTAGTCAACCAGTTGGTCAGCTATAATTATGAAAGAAAGGAAGACATATATTTGAATAAATAGCCTCCCTGATTTTAAGCTTGAGGCCCCACCCATGAACTCAGGTAATTGCAGGATTTATACCTTGGTAGGTATGCCCTTGGAAGAGACTGTGAGAGAATCCAAGATGCCTCAACAACTTAATATGTTGCTTTCTCCAGAAAAGTTCAGATTTAATAGGGATTGATGTTTCAGTTGTTTTGGAATGTTATTGTATTTATTGCAGTTCAAGGTTTTGAGATGTCAGAGAAATCTGGATTGGAGACGCTCTCTTGCGGAGTAGGGGACTCTATGGTTGCACTAATACAGTACACGATGAATCCCAGGGAATCTCCATACTGTAATTTAGATTACATTCAGGCTTCAGGAAAAATGAATAGTCTCTACATAGTTATTCTATTAAAACTTTTCAAATTTGAGCCACTGGCATCCTTTAAAAGTACATTTGTTCACTTAAACTTATTAAATCCCTTTATTTTAGATTCTGTTGTTACATTTCATGCCCTACCTGTAAATAGATTACATGTATATATTATATATATATGTAATTAAGAATAAGTAATCTCATTAATAAGTACTATCTTAAGTTCTTTCTTTGAAAAAGAATTATCATTAGGCTTTGTACATACTTCATAACTGATTTTTTTAAAGAATAAAAGATAACGCTTTAAATTTACAGATCTTTTGTAAACTTTCATTTTGTGATCGAATATGGTAACTGTTTAAAGAGGTCAAAAACTCTATTATTTTGAAGCTTATCGGCATTCTCAGCATCTCCTTAGCAGGTTTCTTGATTTATTCTATAGTGGTCAGGAGTTACCTTGTTCGGCTTTATGTGCTGACTTACTCTATAAATTATTAATGTTCTCACTGCCTGGCTAAACACTTCAATTCCTCAAAAAAAAATTTATCCTGCTAACAATACTTTCTCTCTGTTAGTACTGGTCCCCTTTAGGGATACTTTCAGATTGAATTAAGTAACTTCTTAATGGTGGTTTAGTCACAAATCCACCTCTTTGTTAACTAAATGGAAAATAATTCAGGAGGGAAATGCAGACAAAATCAACAATTAACCCTTAGGATTTTCTCAATAGAAGCAAATTCTGAGAAAGCTAAACCATATTAAAAACTATCTGTAATTCAGTTTTAATTAAACTTTTATCTGCCATATGTATTTACCTATGTGAGGAAAACCAAATTAAAAGGAGGTGAATTTATCCATCTTACCTACCCATCTGCCTTAAGTATCTATTTGCCTTAGATTGTTTATTTAGCCAATAATAAAGGCAGAATATGCACATGAAAAAAGTGTATGAAAGAAAAAAGAAATCATGACCTATTACAATTTTGATGTATTTCTCCATTGTTCATTAATATTAATAGTTTTAAGTAGTTGTGGTCAGAATGTATGTATTTTGGAATGCTGTTTTCTTTTAAGATTGTGTCAAAGAATATTTGTGCCATGTCAGTTTTCAGGGTGCCCATATTTAATTAGCTGCACAGTATTCATTTGAGAGAAAGGAGTGTAATTGAATTGTTTCCTAACTGATAGGAATCCAAGTGGCTCCTAATTTTTGATATTTAAATAATACTGCAGTGAACATCTTCATTTAAAAAAATGGATTGTTTTATTAAGATAGAGATTTTTTCAACTTTATGGAATGAGTATATATTTCTCATTTTATATTACCCAATTTGATTCTTACAGAAATGTTGAGAGTATTTGCAGTGAGACTTTCCTCCACAAAACCAGACATAATTATTTACAAATTTTAGGAATTAATCAGTATAATGCCAGCATCTTGTTAAGTAAATATTTTTTGTTTCTGATTAAAATTTTCCATTTCTCAGTTATGTTTCCTTTTATGAGCTTTGGATTTCATCATCCGTTAGACTCTTAATGCTTTTATTATCAACCTATAGCTCTTTATAAGTCCTATTGTGGCAAAAAATTTTACAGGTATTTGTCACACTACATTTTGGTCATCTTTTTTTTAATTGTGTAATTCTTTAATTAGAATTGCTAATCTGAAAAACAGGTGATGAATTGGTCCACCTATCCATTTATCTATTCATTATTTTTTAAGAAATATTTTTGAGTGACTCCTGTTTAGAGGAGTCACTTATATTCTCTTATACAGTGTAAATTCTGTGTCATTTTGAATCATCATTAATTATTCAGGTGGAAATAGCCCCAGTTCACTTGCCTACTCAACACCAGTTACAACTAGCCTTGGCTAGTCAGAATCAAGGAAACCTACATGAACCATGCCTAGAGGCTCAAGAAAGCTTTTCTTTTTCTAGACATTTGCCTCTCTGCCTTCCTCCTACTTTTGGTAATTACCTGTCACTAGACACCTTGGTTCTTTTCCCAAAGAAATGAACCCACAATCCTTTTGGAGACAACATATTTGTGATTTTTTATTCTCTAAGAAAGGATCAGAATAATTTTTTGAAATCGATAAGACAATACTTATCATCTCCTTACTCAAAACACTGGAAGGTGGTGATGACTTTATATAATCTCAATCTGAAGATGTCTTCGGGACCACAACAGGTGCCTCTTTTTCACTGTCACCCTGAAGTGATAGCAGTGCCTAAGAGAGCAGCTTGGAAAGAGAGACTTAATGAGGAGGCAGATTGTCTTCTAGATGCCTTTTTTTTTTTCCCACTTCTACTTCCATTTTGGAGATCAGTTTAGTTAAAAGTGTTTTAGATATCAGAATATCATCTTTTATTCATTTCAGTTAGAACTGATGAGTGAACAATACAAATGCCCAGATGCTATTTCCAATTTGTTATGCAAGATTCATTGCCATGGATGTCCTTTTCCCCCACTTCTATCTTCTGTTAATAGAAATCATTCACTTAAATTAAGTCATAGTTCAATCTCCAAATATATTGTCCTCTAATAAGATTTATTGTTTATATCTTACAAGCAACAAAAATAGGCTTTTGATTTAGTATTACATTGGGTCAGATTCTTCTTTCCACAAAGGAAAGGTTAGGAAAAACAAGAGTATCCAGAAAAGGGAGGGACTAAACATGCAAGGCCTTGGGAATTGGCTAAAGGGATTGCAACAATTATCTTCTGAGAAAAGTGAAAGGCCGTAGAAATGTATGGTTGAACATTTTAGCATATGAGTTATCACTATATCACAAATATCTAGATATACTCAACATACTCCCATTTTAGTGACTAGGAAAAAGAAAACTCTGCAAATTTCTCACTTTCATTCTAAGGTTCAAGAAAGTAGGCAATCTCTGTCCTGCACACAAATATCTCCTCAAATGACACAATGTTGCTATTTTTTTGTTTTAAATATATGGAGAAAGCTACAAATATATACACTTAAATCTTAGTAAGACTAAACTCTCTGTGATAAAATTATTTACCCAATAATGTTTTATTTATTTATTATTATTTTTTAGTATTTTATTTATTTTTGAGAGAGAGATCACAAGCCGGGCAGGAGCAGAGAAAGAGGGGAGCAGAGGATCTGAAGCAGGTTCTGTGCCGACTGCAGAAAGCCCTCTGGGGGGCTCAGACTCACGAACAATGAGATCATGACCTGAGCCAAAGTCAGACTTAACTGAGTTAGCCACCCAGGCACCCCTACCCAATAGTGTTTTAGATTGTAAACATAATGGTAATGGAATATGTCTTACACAGTTTTTGTATGCTGAGGTCCTCACTCCAGATGCTACATTTAGTAATGAGATATTTCGATGTGTAATTTCTTGTTAATAGACCCTTAATTCCCCTAAAATCACTTAGTGTCATTCAGTAGACATTTTCAGGCTGCTGGAATTTTCTGCACTCTGCATTCACAAGATTTCTTATTGTATTCAGGACTTTTCGATTTTTGTTGTTGTTAATAAAATAAAATAATTATAGAAAGCCACCCCTATTTCAGAGGGGTATATTAAGTTGGTACTCAGTTGTACCTATTAGATTAAGTATAACTAAATTGGAATTCAGAGTAAAGTTCTTATAATTTTGACTCAAATAAGGCAAGGCAAAGCTGGTATATTGAATGCTTACGTATTCAGTGGGTTTGTTTAATGCTGTATTGATTTTTTATGCACTCTTATAGCTGAACTCTTTTATTGGTCTTATTTTAAATATGTTTACTTTTAATAAAGACAACATATACTATGTATCAGATGTTCATATTTTACCTTATTTGCTTCAAATCTCCGAGCAAAACATAACAAATGGCCAGCATACCTCAGATTCCGTCTCTTTCCTCTTCCCCCTGGAGATAGTATACAAGGTCCTACAGTTTTAAAAACTGTGTTTTTCTTCCTTTGATGTCGAAGTAATTGATTTTCTTCCAAGAAGTTGGAAAGCAGAGGAAAGTATATTTTTCTTATAATTGTTTCATAAGATAGAATCCTAGAAGCAAAAATAATATGGTCAAAGTTCATAAAATGGCTTAAGTTCCTAATTTGCTGTCGAGTTGCTTTTCAGCAAAAAAAGAATACAGTTCTGTTCCTAATAAAGGATTCTTTATTTGTATACTCTAAAAAGAATTTTCCTAATTATGTTGCTAAACACTTGTTAATGTGAGGAAATTGTTCATATGTACTATATGTTCCTACAAATGTCACAGCCAACAGCACATTACCTAAGGTAAATGAATAGAGTTTCCAAAAGATGGCTTCCAGAACTTCACATACCCAAGTATACATGAGCATAAAGTATTTACTGACATTCCCTCAAACACGATTTTAAAGATAACATTTGAGAGCAGCCTCCATTTCTCCCTTTATTGTAAGTTGATAGAGAAACTATGAGCCATTTATTTTATTAGTTGGTAGCATTTTGTTTTAGAAGGAAAATACAAAAGCAGAACAGAAAAGCTGATCCTGAGATAGGCCGAAGTTGGTGGTAAACCACATTATCGACTTATCGTGGGACACATCATCATGACACTAACAAATCTGCTTCAAAATGCTTTGAGTTTTGTCAAAACATTATAAAAATGTAGACATAGGGGCACCTGGGTGGCTCAGTCCGTTAAGCATCCGACTTCGGCTCAGGTCACGATCTCGCGGTTTGTGAGTTTGAGCCCTGCATTGGGCTCTGTGCTGACAGCTTGGAGCCTGGAGCCTGCTTCAGATTCCGTGTCTCTCCTCCTATCTCTGCCCCTCACATGCTCATGCTCTGTCTCTGTCTCTCAAATAAATAAACGTTAAAAAAATTTTTAAAAATGTAGACATAACAAAGATAAGTGAATAAGCTATTTTTGAATTTGGTGGTTAATATATTATTTGTGCCATCAAAATGAATACACGTCATTTTTATAGCAATTAAATAGCTAGAATGCATTTGTGAATCCTTCTGGAGAGTTTTTTTTTTCCTAAAGACTTTGTGAATCTTAAAGGAAATTTATTCTTTGATATTTAAGTGATTGTATAGAAGTTGTTTAAAATACTCATTTCAGAATCCCATCTAGGCCTCTCTACTTGTCTGAACTTCTCTCTCTCTCTCTCTCTCTCTCTCTCTTTAAGTTTATTTATTTTGAGAGAGAGAGAGAGCGAGAGAGAGAGCAAGCCAGGGAGGGGCAGAGAGAGAGGGAGAGAGCGAAAATCCCAAGCAGGCTCCTTGCTGTCAGTGTGGAGCCAGACATGGGGCTTGATCTCCTGAACCATGAGATCATGATCTAAACTGAAATCAAGAGTCAGACACTTAGAGCCACCCAGGCATCCCCAAATTCTCTTTATTAAAGATGATACCCAATTCCATATTTGGCAATGTCCAAAAGTTTTAGGAACAAGACATGGCCTGAATTTGACAAAATATAAGGGAATTTATGTACCCACTGCTCATGACACTTACTCAGAAAAATTTTGGAAATTATATTCAATTAGTACTTGAGAAACTTAATCTGAGGATGGTAGAACTTACTGAAACATTTTTGTTGTGTTTGAGAAAACGGGAATTTATGTTAAATTTTGCATCTTAGTTTTTGCACTCTGTCAAAAAGCACATCTCTGTGTATTTGATTTAGAAGAGGACCTGTATTCATACTTTCATGAAACGGCTTTTGGAAGACCAAATTTCCTGTATCTTTCTTTTGGAATCCAGCTGCTAGAACAGTCATGTAGTGGCCTTGAGTGGACCAGTGCCTTCAAAGCCATTCCTCCTCCCATCTCGGGACATTAATCCACCAATGAGACTACTAACTCCGTGGTTTCTCAACTCCGTGGTTTCATCAAAACCAGTCTGTAACTCGAGCCAGAGTAGAGAAACAAATTTGATCATTTTACTCACAGTTTTCTTCCACTTCTCCATGGGATCTCCTTTCTCTGAGGATATAAGGATGGCCTTGTAGAGCCTGCGCATTTTCATCTATACCAACCTTCAGCTTTGCCTCTGGGCACTGCCTACTTATTCCATTCTCAGCAAACCATGGCTCGTTTTCTTTCTCCTAAACAAGCTGCTGCATCTCTTGCCTGATCCTGAGCTATTGTTGGCCGCTATGGCAATAATACTTTCCCTTCCCAAACTTGTCTTTTTCTGGAAAATTCCTATTTTTCTTCAGGTATTAGCTTTATAGTCCTATCTACCAGGATGTTTCCTCCAACTCTGGAAAAGCAGGATGTAATTCTATACAAAATGAATTATGCCTGTTTCCCACCCTACAGGGTAACCCCGTGAAGTCGAGACTCAAAACTGTTTTGCTCTGACATTCTGTGGCTAATACGACACTAGGCACAAAAATATTTTTCATGAATGAGCAATCAGATAAATGATTCACAAGTTGACTTTTTGAAAAAGAAATATCAGGTTCATAGACAGTTACTTAAAATCTGTAGTTGAGGGGCTCCTGGGTGGCTTAGTCAGTTAAGTGTCTGACTTCCGCTCAGGTCATGATCTCACAGTTGTTGAGTTCGAGCCCTGCATCACCTCTGTGCTGATAGCTTGGAGCCTGTAACCTGCTTCAGATTCTGCATCTCCCTCTCTATCTGCCCCTTCCCTGCTCACATTCATTCTCTCTCTCTCTCTCTCTCTCTCTCTCTCTCTCTGTCTCTCTCTCTCCCCCCCCCAAATAAATAAACATTAAAAACATTTTAAAATATGTAGTTGAATATACTAATACAAACCTCGCAACCTTTGAAGTCATGTTAATGGCAGAAGTTCTTGACTAGAAATTTACTTTTTGTGTGTTATTAAAAGTAAACTTACAGGGCGCCTGGGTGGCTCAGTTGGTTAAGCAGCCCACTTGAGCTCAAGTCAGGATCTCACATTCCTGGGTTCTAGGAATGTGTTGGGCTCTGTGTTGACAGCTCAGAGCCTGGAGCCTATTTCAGATTCTGTGTTTCATTCTCTATCTGCCCCTTCCCCATTCATGCTCTCTCTTTTCCTCTCTCAAAAATAAACATTAAAAAATTAAAAAAAAAAAAAGAAACTTGCTAACAAGCTTATCATGTAGAAGAAATTAGTGAGAAACTGGTTGAAGTAATTTAAAAAGTCCAAATACTTAATTTATATTAGCCAACACAGTTAATTTTAAGAATAGAAGACAAGTGTTAACTTTATGGTTTGATTTGTACTCTTCTTGCCTTGATGCTTTTATCTGAAATACTAGTCATACATTTTTCCATGCTCAAATTATACCCTATTGCAGAATAGATAGATAAATCTATGTATAACTGTTCTATAGAAAACTATATATTCTATATACATATGTCTATGTTTTGTGTTATATAATGGATAATGTATCATGTGTTATCTACTATTATCATGTACTATTGTTTCTTTCATAAATTTTGGAGAGTTGGTCTTTTTTCTTTTTCTCCATTGGTACCTGGAACATTATGTAGTGACTTTGTGAAAGGCAGAGGTAAAGATACAGATTTCCTGGAAATTCTATGCTATGGCTGTGAATATCTGGCTTTAGAAATTTTACAGCTAGGTAGCCATTTCTTTGCATTAGGGATCATCCCATTAGCACAAAAATGTTATACACAACACAAAACTTTTTTCTCAGGTTGGGGATTTGCAGACTTAGATTTAAATCCTCTTACCGGACAAGGGCAAATTATATCTGTTAAAGCCACAATTTTTATACCTCAAAGGTGTTTATAATAATACCTATTTTGCAACTGACTGTGAAAATAGGAAATTCTATATAGAAAGTGCCTGGAACATAGTAGACATCCTATCAACAGTAGCTATTTTTAAAGTGTTACTCTCAAATGTTGCTTTTTCATTCACTTATCTTATAACTGATAACTGGGTATGTATTTAGGATATTTTGGGTGCAACAGAATGAATGAAAAAGTATGTCAAAGATCTAGCATCTGAGATCTGTCCAATTTATAGAGTATTTATTAAGTAAATACGTGAATAAGCATGGAGGCATCGAGGCACAAAGTGCTATGGAGCTGGAAATCAGTATAACAGTACCAGATAACAGTGGGCTTACAACTTAGGACATGCCTAGTGGAAAATATATTTGTATTCATTTTCTATTGCTGCTGTGACAAATTACCACAAATTTCGTGGCCTAAGCAATGTAAATTTATTATCTTAGAGTTCTGTAGGTCAGAAATCTGACACAGCCTCACCAGGCTAAGATCAAGGTGTGGGTAGGTGTGCGTTCTTATCTGGAGGCTAAGGGTAGAAGCTGTCTCCTTGCCTTCCCTTTTCTTGCAGCCCTGTTCCTCTGTCTTCAAAACCCGTAGCAGTAAGCTGAGTCCTTTTCACACACTGCTGTCTCTGGTTGTCTCCTCTCAGCGCATCTCTGTCTCTGATCTCAGCTAGCAAAAATTCTCTGCTCTTAAAGATTTATGAGACTATATTAGGACTACCTATACAACCCAAGAAACTCCCCATCTCAAAATCCTTCACCTAAATCATATCCGCCAATCCCTTTTTCCATATAAGGTAGAGTATTTACAGGCTTCATGGATTAGGATGTGGACATCTTGGGGCAGGGCACTAGGGACTTCCGTGAAAGTATCTGGGGATGATCAAAATAAACAGGCAGTGTTAAAATTTTGCCAGAATCCCAATAAAACCTCTACTAACAGGTGATGTTTATGATTTGCATCAGTTTGGTTTGTCAAGAGCCTCATTAAATAATCACTTCGTGGCTCTTTCTATAACTGAAAAAAGGACACATTGTTTTATAAATCAGAGTTAATTTCCAGTTAACACAGACTGTTCTTTACCCAATTCTAAACTGATGAGGTTTTAGGTTTCGAATTGTATTTTGAAATACTATTTTTCCTCGAAATGTGTTATTCCCATCTAGCCATTTGGTCACCAAACTATGTTTTAAACCAGAAACACATGAACCCTGTCTTTCTAACTTCATACATGTAAGGATGCTACTACTTTTGAGGAAAATGTTAACATATTGTCTTACAATAAACTGGAGGTAGAATTATAGGAAGAAAAGACAAGATACTTTCCTAGAATCGCTATTGAACTAATTGTAGTCTCTTGCTTCAGATCTTTTTCACCTTTACTTGATTAGCAGCTGTTGTTACAGTTGGCTGTCTTCCGGCTTTGTCTGATGTGCCTCATGGGGGAAAATTAATGGTGATTAATGTTTACTATGCTCCTATATTGGGCCGTATATCTCACTTAATTCTTGCAGCAATCTCTTGTAGCAACTCTTTTATTCCTTCTTGAAAACTGAAGAAACACTTGGGTAAATGGGTTCACCCAGTATGTGAAGATACCAATGGGATAGCTGGCATTCAGCTAATGTTTGCAAGGTTCCAAAACCTCAGCTTTCCCCATAAATTACAATATCTAATTATTTCACAATGTAATACTTTTTTTTTTTTTATGTTGTCTGTCCGTGATGCCAAGTCAAGTTTTCTGGGACATTTTATTAATTTTTAAGTAACTCTACATAGATACCTACAATCAAAATGTTGAGATCCTGTATTAAGTTGAAACAGCGTTTTGAGGGTTTCATCTACTGCTTTCTAAGTTCATAAAAATTGACTCAATCTTTTGATGATCATACGTAAAAGATATCCATTCATTAAATCAAAGGTGATGTAGTGGGGAAATTGATACTTGACATTGTTGCATAACAGAATACATAGCTTGGGGAGACTAACAATTATAAAAACAAATGGGGCATTACAAAATAATAGGAAAATTAATAATATATTGAATGTTAATAAGTGATGTTTTATTTCTATTTTTTCACAAACACATATATATTCATATATATATGTATATATATAGTCATAGCAATCATTTTCCAGATGCACCACAGTTAAGTGCAAAAAAGAATCATAAATAGAAGAGTATATTAGGACTCTGGAAGAATTTTTAACCATAAAAATTCTATGGCTAACAAAGGATCCTTTTGGCCACAGAAATAATTTCAAATTAAATCAAATATAAACTTATTTCTTTTAAATTGTAAAATAGAGTTTATATGTGTGTAAACTTAAGAATTACATTTAAAATGTTTAACCCACATGTAACCAATGTTACATTGTTTATAAACAGGTGTTTGAAAATTAGGGTCCTAGAAAGTCAGAGGGTATGGTGAAGTAAGGACTTTCAAAAATACATTCCTCCAATAAAGCAATTACAACACTGGCAAGTATTATCAGACTCTCAGATTTAAGAACTCTGAATATTTTAAGTTTTTAAATGTTTATTCAGTTTTGAGAGAGAGAATGAGAGAGAGAGAGAGAGAGAGAGAGAGAGAGAGAATCAGTGGGGGAGGGGCAGAGAGAGACACACACAGAATCTGAAGCAGGCTCCAGGCTCTGAGCTGTCAGCACAGAGCCCTACGCAGGGTTCGCACTCACAAGCCTTGAGATCATGACCTGAGCCGAAGTTGGACACTTAACCGACTGAGCCACCTAGGTGCCCCTAGAGCTCTGAATATTAATTCAAGTTTTATGAAACCCATAATGTTTATTTAAGAAAAATGGCTGAGTTTAGAAAGAAGAAGTTTCTTTGTGGAGGCTTAGGTAGCCCTATTTCTATCTCCCCCCACCAAGCTCCATGGTAACCTTAAAAACCATCTTATACAAATCACAGTCACTGTGAAAACCAGCAGCCTCTGAGCCGCCACTGGGGTTGGTAGCATGAGTTTGTAACTCACCAAAGACTCATCTCCAGAGAACTGTCATTATCTGACCTGTGTGGTAGGTTTCTAGAAACCTGTGCTCATACAACTTGTCTTTATTTGACCTAACTTAGAACTTGCCATCTGCAAACAGTTTTATCCCTAGTATTTTTGTAAAAGAAACTATCAGAGGCAGTTGTTTAACATCACATCTGCCTGAGGCAGTGATAACATTTGGGACAAGAAGTTGACTGAAGAAAAATTTTAAAAGTTAGGTATTGGACGTCTGTTAGGAAGTTGGGAAAGCTCCAACATATTCCTGTGAATTTAGAGGGCCACACTCATATTCAGACCTGTGCACATGTCCCAAAAGACCTGAGAATTGCCCTAAACTCTCACCTGGAACTCTTTACAACTAGGAAATGAAAGTTAAGTTCAGAACTTTAAAGTGTCTGTTGGAGCATTGAATTAAATATAATTATATTTATATATAATATATATTAGTTATATATATGATATATATGACATATATATCTAAACTACAGAAATCCAATCCAAAGAAAGAATCATGCATGTAGCAAGAGAGAACCACTCATCACACACAAGGATCTTCAGTAATCAAAATAATGTGGTACTGGCATAGAATAGACCTACAGATCAATGAAACAGGATTGGGAGCCCACAAATAAACGCATACATTTATGGTCAATTGATTTTCCACAGGTATGCCAAGACTATTCAATAGGGAGTGAAATTTTTTCAACAAATGGCATCAAATGGATAACCACATGTAAAAGAATTATGTTAAATAATACTCCTCTGTGTGTGTGTGTGTGTGTGTGTGTGTGTGTGTGTGTATTTATTTATTTACATCTCAGATCTTCTTGATCCATTTATCCATTAATGGAAACTCAGGCTGTTTGCATATCTTGGGTATTATGAATAATGCTGCAGTAAACATGGAAATGCAAATATCTCATCAATATCCTGTTTTCCTTTCCTTTGGATGTATACCCACAAGTACAATTACTGGATCAATAAAGCTGAAATTAAAAAAAAAAAATTAACTCAAACACTGACTCATGTCATGCATACAGATTAAAAATATATCAAACAACCAAATGTAATAACTGAAACTATGAAAATCTTAAAAGGAAATATAGGCATACATTTTTATGACCTTGGATTATACAAACATTTCTTAGATATGATATGACATAAAATACACAAGCAACAGAAGATAAAATAGATGAATCAGCCTTCATCAAAATAAAAAAATTAAGCTTTCAAAGGACATCATTGAGAAAATGAAATGACAATACATGGAATGAGAGAAAATAGTATCTTATTAAATATCTGATAAGGAATTTGATTCCAGAATATATAAAAACACTATGACTCAAAAATAAGAAATTTAATCAAATTAAAAATCGGAAAATAATTTGAATAAGTATTTATCTAAAGAAAGCATACCAGTGCTCAATAAACACATGAAAACATGCTTAGCATCAGTAGTCTAGGAATATGCAAGTCAAAATGAGATACAATTCCACATGCACTAGGTTGACTACAATAAAAAAGATAGACAATGACTATATTGGTGAGGAGTGGAGTAAGTGGAACCCTTATATATTGTTGGTGTGAATATAAAATGCTATAGTCACTTTGTAAAACAATTTAATAGTGCCTTAGTGTGTAAAACAGAGTTCTGATATGATGAAGAAATTCTACTTCTGGGAATATACCCAAGAGAACTGAAAGCATATGTTCACACAAAAACTTATACATGGATATTCATAGCATTATTTACAATGCTCAAAAATTGGAACAACATAGAGGTACATTATTTTATGAATGGATAAACAAATTATAGTATAGCCATAGAAGGAAATATTTTCAGCCATAAAAAGGAATGGGGTATTGATACTTAATACAACATGGATAAACCTTGAAAACACGTTAAGTGAAAGAGGGCCAGAATACAAGGCCACATATTTCATGATTCCATTTATATTAGATATCCACAGTAAGGACATCCATAGAGACAGAAAGAAGCTGAGTGATTTCTGGGAGCTGAAGTTAGGGGTGTATGGGAAGTATAGGCATAGGGTTTCTACTGTGATGATGAAAATGTTTTGGAATTAGATCATGGTGATGATTACATAGTTTTGCAAATGTACTAAAAATGACTTGTAAACTTTAAAGGGTCAATTCATATTTTGTTAGGTATATCTTAATGATGAATAATATTCTGATTATCAGCTTGATTTCACATGTACTTGATATCATTTTTTTGCATATTATGATTACTGGGGTTAAAATCTTATTACACAAATTTTTTTTCAATTTTATAAAATGAGGGATTGATTGTCAAACAACTTTTAAAAAATCTGTTGGAATTTTTTGAGGAGTGAAAGGAAGGAGGAGAGGGACAGGAACAAAGAAATCTTGCCAAATCTCTCACTTATCCACGGATAAGGAGAATCAGAAAACAAAGGAAACAGGATTGCACAGTAGATTTTAAAACATAACTCTGGTTAGGGGTGCCTGGGTGGCTCAGTCTGTAAAGTGTCTGACTTCGGCTCAGGTCATGATCTCATGGTTCGTGGGTTCGAGCCCCGCATCGGGCTCAGTGCTGACAGCGCAGAGCCTGGAGCCTGCTTCCGATTCTGTGTCTCCCTCTCTCTCTGCCCCTCCCCCACTTGTGCTCTGTCTCCCTCTGTCTCAAAAACAAACATTAAAAAAAAAAAATAACTCTGGTTGATACAGTAAAAAATAGTTCTAAAACTAGTAGTATGTCCTATATTTGTATTTAACATTTACACATGTTTTGAGTAAGATATGACTGATTCTTAATTTCCTGACTCACTTTCAAGATAATAACATTACAGCAACTTGAAGCCACTCTGAATTTAGAATTATGTGACTTGGTTTTATTTACACTTCTTTCATTGGCTGACTTCAAACACTGTATGAAGTATCTGTATATTCTTTAAAAGCCTAAAAGAAAAAAAATAAGAAATGTAACATATGCAGTTCTGTCCATGAAAGGGCAGAGTATGTATTACACTAGTTGTTCTTCATTCAGAATGACCTGCTATAATCTACCTGTATAGTGTGTGTGTGTGTGTGTGTGTGTGTGTGTGTACACGTGCATCCATGAACAAGTAGACTATCTTTAGGATATGTACTTTTCCTAAGTTCACAATTGGCATTACAAGGAATAAGAACAGAATTTTCTGCACAAACAAAGAAAAATTCCCTTTATTACCATATTGACTATTGCTAGATGGATCTGATACATGACTCCAGAAATATGTGAGGCAGAATTGTGTCTGTAACCTGGCTCCATTAAAGCTCACTCCCTGTGAACCATTTCTTGGTGTACGAACCAACCAGGTTAAAATCAGTAAGAGAAGAAATTGGAGAAAGCCTGTGCTTCTATTGAAAATCATATGCTGTTATTCGTGTTTCATGAGTAGGAGCTACTGCCCGTTTTCAAAGGCTGTAAGGCTTTTAACTATTTTAACTCGACAAAGTAGATGAGTTGTGTCAATTTTTGAGCTAAAAATGCTAATGATTAGGATTATGGGAATTAGTACATTGGATTTTTTCCCCACCGTAGAAAATAAGTTTCTGAAGAGTAATGTTATCTATTCCAGATGCCCTATAGGAATTTGCCTGTTTAATTGAAGATATAGTATTAGTTTATTATTTATTGGATAGAAACTCTAGCAGGATATTCAATGCCCGAAGCAGAGATTTACTTTTAAAGAAGAAAATTACATTTTCTTTGATTGGTCCATGTTCTGCTAAATGCTTAGAATATTAAAGCCCCTAAGTTTGAATTTTAAAATGCTGGTAAGATAAAAGTGATTTATATGTTCAGTAACAATATAATAGAAGAATAAACTATTCATGTTTTACTCCCAGCAGGCATACAGATATAATTGAATAAAAATACTTCATAATATAACATACTGTTCTTGATAAAGAATAGATCTATTTGCATGATTTTTACTGATAGTCTTTGTCTTTTATTGTCTGGAAAAACACTATCCTCCCAAAAGTTTCCTTATATTTGAAAGAGTCAGGAGGAATCCCACTGCCCGTGGTATACGCTTCCATGTCTCCTTTGACAGGGATGTGAGCTCTGAACATGCACTTTTCCTTTCTCCCCACCTTGCTATCACCATCTGCCACAGGACCAGCAGCACTAAACTGATTGTATCTCTATCCTTTGGGATGCCAGTTAACACCCAGATTCCATAGCCCCTGTTTATTTTTCACTCTTTAAGTGCCCTATGACATCGCATTTTCCTATTCTACCCCTGTCTCCCGTTCATTTCTAACTTCTGGATTCCTTTCACAGTGGCCACTGGCCCTTATTTCCCATTGTCAGTGATATTTTTCATATACTCATGTATTTCTCTGAAATACTTTTTAGCTGTGACTGAAATCTAGATACTCTCTGACGTCATTAAAAGGGGCTGTGCCTGGGCTTAGTGCTACACCTGTCATGTCACTGAGCTTGGAGGTGGTGGAGGGGTCCCTCTTTACTATCCTTTGGCACATTTAAAGTCATTCCTGCTGGTATCTTGGAATCATATGTATTCATACCAGCTACCGGTCCTTTATCTGGTATCCATTCATCCTTCTTCTTTCTTGAAGATTTCGGCACCTTCTCATTGTCTCTCTTATCACGCCCTATCTCTAACCTTAGTGATTTTGGTATCTGCGTAAGTAAGATACTCTTCTAAAACACTGTCCTCTCAATTTCTTGAACTCCCTTCCTCTAGAAATCTTCCTCATGTGGTACCCGACCCCTTTCTTCCAGTTATGACCAAGTAACTAATTTAGTAACCTTGGCTTTTAGCATCTTACTCTCTGACTGCCAGTTTTACCATTTCCATCTCACTTTCTCTGGTATGTCAACTCCACAAATTCTCTGACACCCAGGGGCCTCATAATCTTTCTTTTAAAAGTGTTTACTCTTACTGTGCTCGTGCATTTCTTCCGTCTTTGCCTAGGTTGTTTCCTGTGGTCTATGATTGTAATGCCTACACTCTCAACTCTTTTGCCTCTTTCTCACACACTGCCCTGCAAAAATGGGAGCTCTTATTCAGTACAATTGTTCACCTCTTTGTACTAGTTGAATGTGACTGGGGAAAACACAATCTAGTTAATTGTGTCCCATTTAATTTATGGTCATTAATTATGGTTATTATTACTAAGTAGGCACTTTATGCTGACCAAAAATCATAATTATTTCTCTAATTCATTTGCCCCATTTTTGTGGTGTTCTATTTCATGTTTTCCTCCCTTATCCGGTGCTCCATGCCCCTTCTTTAATCTCAGCTGGTAACCTTGTTTCTTATGAAGCCTTTAAGAGACAATTTCTGCTAGCACTCACTAGCATATCTACCTATGTGCCAGTATCTGTTTCTTTCTTTTTTGACATTCTTTCTGTTAAATAGATTAGATGGTCTACCCTCGCATGGTGGTCAATAATACTATTTTCCCAGGATTTAGGTTATTCCTTACTCTGTTCACGTGGTGACATGATCCCTTAGGGTTGGGTTGGTCCATGAATTAGTTCTGGCCAGTGTACTGAAAATGAAAATGATATGTGTCACTTCTAGACCAAATCGCATAATGACAATGGAGAGCCTTAGAGATCTCTTTCCTTGTGATTTGGAGACAGGCAATATTCTTGGTAATGGCTGTTGTGTGAGTATAGTCATGATAAAGACAGAACATCTAGCCAACTAGTATTGAACATTCTCTCTCTCTCTTTCAAAGATAAATAAACATTAAAATTTTTTTTTAAAAAATTAAATCTTATCTGATAATTTTAGTATCAGGCATTTCTCATCATTTTCATTCATTGCCTTCATTCTCAATTGTGCCTTCTTTAAGTGTGTGTGTTTGCTTGTGTGTATGTGTGTGCTTTAGGACTGTTTTCTTGAATTTATTTACATTTTTCTGTGGAAATTCTTTGAGACCAGAAATACACATATAGCGTACACAATAAATAAACTTTTTCATTTTAAGCAACTGGAGTTTTGGGGTTATTTGAAGTATAACCTATGCTGAATTTATATGCTATGATTTTTTCTAATGGGACATGCTATATGTTTTAGATCCCGTTCTGTTACACGAAGAACACTGGCAACATTCTTCTTTGATATTTTGCATTATCTTTTTACCTTTCCTTACTAATGGATTATTCCAATAAAACTTGCATTTTATGTTAGAAAAAAATTTTGTTCCTTGTTCTTGAGAAATCTCTCCAATGGGTATAGAATTCTAGGTTGATTGTTGATATTCTCTTAGCATATTGAAAATATGATTCCACTTTCATCTGGCTTTCTTTCCTGCCTCTGTGATATCAACAGTCAGGTTATTACTCTCAAGATAATCTGTCTTTTGCTTCTGGTACCTGCTAAGAATTATTTGACTTTAATGTGCTGAGGTATCACCATGATATGCTATGTTTGGATGACTTTTTTATTAGTTGGAAAGTTGTTGAATTTTTAGCATCATTCATCATTTTTGAAAATTTCAAGCCATTCTATTTTAAAACAATACCTCATTCCAAATTTATATTTCCTCTTGGTTTGAAACTTCAAAATAGATTTACTGTAAACTTCCTTACTCTGACTACCCTTACTGTTGACATAGATTTATGTTTTCTAAATCTTTGTCTTTCATTTTGCAGTTTGGCTAATATATAATACACTTTGGTAATTATTTCTTTTGATCTTTTATGTTTTCAAATGTGTGGGTTTTTTTTTTTTTTTTACTTTAATGGCCTTATATTTTATACATTCTAGAAGTTCTGGGTGGGTTTTAAATAAATCTTCTTGTTAATTATCTATTTTTAAATACTGATTAGTCCTATTCTTAATATCTTTTATTAAAAGATATTAAAATCTTATCTGAGAGGCACCTGGGTGGCTCAGTTGGTTAAGCATCAAACTTTGGTTCAGGTCATGATCTCATGGTACTTGGGTTTGAGCCCCATGTTGGGCTCTGTGCTGACAGCTCAGAGCCTGGAGCCTGCTTCAGATTCTGTGTCTCCCTCTCTCTGCCTCTCCCCTGCTCACATTCTCTCTCCCTCTCTCTCTCTCTCTCTCTCTCTCTCTATCTCTCTCAAAGATAAATATTAATTTTTTTTTTTAAATTTAAATCTTATCTGATAATTTCAGTATCAGACATTTCTGGTCAGTTTCATTCATGGCCTTCATTCTCAATTGTGCCTTCTTTAAGTGTGTGTGTGTGCTTTAGGACTGTTTTCTTGAATTTATTTAAAATTTTCTGTGGAAATTCTTTGAGACCAGAAATGAAGGTGTTAATTTCAGAAAATATTGATGTTTGTTTTCTGCCACATACATGTGGGGATTAATAGCTCAGAATGACTTTAAACCAATTTGTATGCTGAGGTTTTTCTGACTGTCTTGGTAATGTTCATTTGGGTTAAGCACACTCATGATACTCCCTTGTTGCTTGTGATTATGGAATCTCATGAAATATGTTTCTGAATCCATTCAGCACTAAGTGTGAAAAATAAAATTTTCTTTCAGATCCCTTTTAAGGTGGGGGAGTATTTTCCTTTTGATATATTGTTTCTTATTCACCATCCTTTCTTCTTATTTTGCTATACTGATCTGTTTTTTTTTAATATATTTCTTATTTTTGTCCTAATTGTTTGAACAGCTCCAATACTGTTTCTATTTATATAAAGTTGCACTTACAAATTTAACAAACATATATGTTCACGTCTATTATATCAATTAAAAGTAATCAATAGCTGTAATAAATATCTTAACATGACAAAGTTTAGTATTCTTTAATTTTTTTCTACCCCTCATCTCTCCCACCACCGTCACCCGAATATGTAATTATCTCCCTTTAATTTATAAGAAATGTTATTTATCAAGACACAGGGAAAATGTCTGCACTTAAATACAGTGTTTTAAGTAACTATACTAACACTTAATAATTTATTTTTTCCAAGTTTCCAGTGTCAGATATAACTACAAAATTTCCACAGTCATATTTGTAGAATTCTCTTTTATAGTGAAATTTGATTCTTAGCTATGACACATAAAACACTGAATATTTCATATTTTTTACCATGATGACAAGAATATGTTTAAAACAATATATATATTCTTTCTGTAGCTCTGGAGTCCGGCCATAGCTTACCTGGGTTCTCTTCTTAGGATCTCACAAAACAGCAGTCAAGGTGTCGGCCTGGTCATCTGCTAATTCAGAGGCATAGCCAGGGATGAATCCACTCTCAAGTTCATACAATTCTTTGTCAGGGTTGATTTCTTGGGTTGTAGGACTTGAGGTTTTCACCTTTTGTGGGCTGTTAGCCGCTCTCAGATACTACAGGCCAGGCAGAATTACCAGAGGACAGCTGTACATGGAAATTTCTTAACATGACTGCTTCCTTCATCAAACCATCAAAGAGAATCTCTGGAACAAGTTGACTAGCAAGAAAGATCTTATACAATGTGATATAACTATGGAAATGATATCCCTTCACCTTTGCCATATTGTATTAGCTAGAATCAAGTCAAAGATTCTGGTCATATTCAAAGAAAAGGGAATTACAACAAACATGTGACCTTCAGGAGTAGGGAATCATAGGAGGACCACCTTGGATTCTGTCCATCCCAGTCTGCCTTCTGGACCAAAATGGCTCACATCTCTCACATGCAAAATATATTCACCCCTTCCTAAGGCCCCCAAGAATCTCATCCCTTTACAGTATTTGCTCAAAGTCCAAAAACCCCAACATTAAATCATGTCAAGGTACATGGATGAGATCCTTTAGGTGTGGTTCCTCTTGATCTGTAGTGGCCAGAAGCCAAGTAGACCCTTCATAATCCCTGCCTCCGGATGTTCATGTCTTTGTGTAATAGCCACCCATCCCCTTGAGTATGAGCTGGACCTGTAACTTGCTTCTGAACTATAAAATACGGCAAAGGTAATGAGATGTTATTCCCAAGATTGCATTACATGATATAGGACTATCTGGCTGGTGGGCTTGCTGTAGGCAATTTTTCTCCCTAGCTGTGTTTAAAGAAGGAAGAGGCCATAGAGAGAGATGTATGTGGAAAGATGCTGAGGGCAGACAAACAATGGCCAACTGAGGGCAGCCTTCTGATAATAGGCAGCATGAATCTAGGGCCCTCAAGGAAACAAACTTTGCTAAAACCTGAGTGAACTTGGAAGCAAATTCTTTCTCAGTTGAGCCGCCAGATTAGAATATGGCCTGTCAGACACCCAGATTTCACCCTTGTGAGACTCTAAGCAGAGGACCCAACTAAGCCATGCCTGGACACGAGAGCCATGGGGGCTTTGAGATAATAAAATGTTTATTTTAAGCTGCTGAATTTGTGGTGATTTGTGACACAGCATGAGCTATGAATATGTATTAGCTTCATTAATTCTCACAACAACCCTATGAGGTAAGAACTATTGTTACACGTATTTTATAGCTGCAGTTACAGAAGTACAGGAAACGTTAAGCTACTTTCCCAAAGTAACCTAAGCAGTTGTGACAAAATGGGGATTTTAGTCTACTCTGTCTTCAGCGTTTGCATTCTTCCCCATGACACCACATAAGTTTTTGTTTTTTGTTGTTGGTACTTTTTTAAATTTCATAAATAGCCAAAGATTTAGTTAACATATTCTACTGATTTGTATCAGTCACCTGTGACTTCAATTCTGTAAGAATATATATATTTTATCCTCATTTTCTCAGCAGTCAAGGGGAATGATTTTTTAGAATATTCATTATGTTATCCCTATATTTTCTCCATCAGATCCTTCTCTGGTAGGCAGTGCTGATTGTTCATATATAGATTGTTCAGATCACCTTGGTATTTCCCTTTACCCTCCAGCTACCTGCCATTTTGTCATTTGTCTTCTCCCTTGGAAGCTGTCCAAGTTCCTGGAGAGGAGGGGAAACTCAAACCAATCTTAATAGCAGCTCTTCTAAATGCAGCTGTGAGGGAAGAGTGAGCAACTATTGTCTGACATCTTTATCATCTGTGAATTTCAATTATCTATATGATTCCACCTCCCATTAAATTGAATAATTGACAGTTAGATCCAATGTAGTTTAGAGACGTTTTTGCATTCTTTAATACTTAAGACTAAGCTGATAGAATCATAAGTACGTAAAATGTTAACATGAAAGCAAACATATAAATCAAAGAGAATACTCATTTTCTTTTGTTTCATTCCAATTCATGTGGGATATGCAGGCTTATATACACATACTGTAGGATTCTCATGACCAAATGCACTTTTAATGTTCTTTTCCACAGCCGCTTGAAAATTTGGCTCAAATCTGAGATCATTAAATAGCTGTAATATCAGCAGAGGCACCATGTTCAACCACATGCAAACATGATTAGAATTTAAATGGCATTTTCATTTTTGTTATATAACTTTGTTATGTAATTAAGAATGTTATATCAAAATTATATAAATACTGTGTCCTTGTGGATTACCCAGCTTTTCTTCAACTAAAAGCATTGCTTTGATTGATGAATGTTTCTTTGTTTCTGCAAATACATATAAATGAACACACAGAGATAGAGCAAGTGTATTTTTGGTACAATATCAGAATGCCAGTGCAGAAGTGTTAACCTTGTACAATGAATAAAAGACGTGGCTATTGTTTAAAACACTGTCTGGGAGCTTAAATAATTACATATAGACAAACGGATTTCAATTTCATTTTGTTCTGTGCCAAAATTGTTTTACAATTATGAGAGATTATACTCAGATAAATCCTTTCTGAAGAGGGTCAGGGAAGGATAGCAAAAGACTATGCAATACATGGAAAAATATTATCATTTTTTTCATCTCACTGTAATACAATTATGTATTATTTCACTTTTCTTTTTTTTAAAAAATTACGTTTATTTGTTTATTTTTGAGAGAAAGGTAGAGAGAATGTGCCACTGAGGGAGCGGCAGAGAGATAGAGTGAGGGAATCCCAAGGAGTCTCCCTACTGTCAGCACAAAGCCCGATGTGGGGCTTGATCCCATGATATCATGGCCTGAACTGAACTCAAGAGTCGAATGCTTAACCGACTGAGCCACCCACGTGCCCTGATTTTCATTTTTTGTATTTTTCTGTTTTCCAAAAATTTTGCTATAAGCATATTAATTTCCAAGCCCCCAAAATACTATTTTTAAAAAAAGATAATATGTGGGCCAAAGTGACTTAGTATTAATTGCTTACATATATTGAGAACAGTCAAGGGTTGGGTTTAGTGTTAAGTACTTTACAAACATTGCACTATTTCTATCCTTTTCTGCAACTCTGTAATTTTATTGCCATTTTCAGGTGAGGAAACTGAGGACTAAAAATTGTTTAAATATCATGTGCAAGTTCCCAGAGCTGTCTGCCTCAACTGCAGGTTCTTAGTTACTCTGAATTCTTAGTGGAAACTTTAGCCACTGCTCATTTCATAAGATAGCAAGACTATATTTTCAGGAAAGAGGTGGATTATTATCATGTGATTTTTATTACTGAAAGGACTCTGTGAGGTTTTTGATTTATAACTACTAATTTCTTTGGAAGAAAATTTTAATTTAATTGGTAATAAAGGCTTCCCCTGGAGCGAAAATAAGAAGAGGGTCTTGTATCTGTCTTTCTGTTATAACTGAACTTACAACATCCAGTGCAGCCCGTAGAATGCAGGACACCCAGTGCCTGCCCATAGAATGCAGGGGACTTTATTTACTAAAGAAAACTATACGATCTTCTAATACAGAAAATTAGATTGCTATTAGCAAGAGATTTTGGCTCAGCAGTAGTTGAAATAAAAAGCCAAAATGCCTCAGACTGGGAGATCTTAAATTGATTGGTGGTCTTTACAAATAAAGAACCGACTTTTCTACTTAAAATAATTTCCAGAAACAAAGCCCATTCATCCCTTTCTCTAAACATTCAACTGCTCTGCCTCCAGAACAGGAACTCAGGGCTCAGAGAAAACTTGGCTGGTTCTTTAGCCCTAACAAATTGAACTTACATCGACACTAGCCACATTCATTATTACTCAACTTGAACTGAGTCTGTATGTTATTTGACCATAATACCTGACCTACGTAAGCCAGCTCTAGAAAATCAGATCTCTCACATTTCCTTGTGTATTAATTTCAGCCTAAAATTTTTACAGGCACTCACATCCCCCCCACCTCACACACATAAAATATTCATATTTTATCCTCAAGGGAATTTTTGATAAACTTATAGAATTATTACTGCGTAATTAAAACAACATTATCACTAATTGTTAAACCTGCCATTTAGCAAAAATACCAAGTAAGAAATTTAAAGAGGTTGTTACATAACACAACAAATAATAATGTCTTCGTTTTTGAGAATAGTCCTATCATTTTCTTTTTTCTTTATGTAAAGTGACTAGCTTTCAGGCAGATTGGAAACAGGAATGGAGGAGAAAATATTCTTTGATGTTATGAAAGCCCACAAGCATCAGCAGCTGTGAAGACTAGTAATGAAGCATTTGGCCCTCATTTGGCATTGCTCACTCTTGAGAGGATTTTCTTACAAAAGATCAGCTATTTGATGAGTTCCACAGGCTATCACTTTGACTTCCACATATTGGCATCTACATGCTGTTGCAATTGACGTTCTACCTTCTGCATGGCACCGTGCCCTGCTCACAGATGGGCCCAGGTGTTGGCAGAACACAAGGAAAATATTGTCATTACATTCAAGTGCTAGGTACTAGATTTCTTTCCTTACGTGATAAGTTGTATTTTTTGAGGTAACTTCATCCTCTTGAAGAATTACAGCAGGCATCGTTCAGTATTTCTTACTGATCGAAGTGTATGACGGGCGACAGCTACAGAATTACTAATGAGGTGTATTCTTCTTTCCCTAAAATTGACAGTGTGATAGAAGAATGGAATCATCCCAAGGTCAGTCCTTTGGTTTAAAGACAAAAAAAAAGTAGAAAGGGTTTAAATCGAATCTGAAATTCATCCTAGGTGCTTCAGTTTCAAGATTCGTCAGAATGCACATCTATCGTGAGTTAAATGAAATCCAAGAAATGAGCGTGTTGGATGGGTTTTTAAGCATTGGATATGTTCAAACTCTGTCTGAAGGCAGAGGGAGATACCGAAACTAGTTTTCCAAATGAAGACAGTAACTTTCATTGAAATAGTCCTCAAAGGTTGACAGGGATGACATTATCCTAAGTCTTTTTTTCATTAGGAGTTAAGAATGCCCAGCTGGGTCACTGGAAAGGTTAAAAGGTGTTAGTGCGTGTGCCTTTTAAATGAGCATAGTAAATGAAAGTGAACAATTCGGTCAGAAATTTGGCTTAGGGTCTGCACACGCTGTGCTTTATTGTGGTGTTGCCAGCTTCTCTGAGTGAAAATACAAGAGCAAATTAAGCAGCTTTATGAACTCGCAGGGGGAACAGTTGTTCGAGTGGCTTTCATACAAATGTCTAATTAATTCTTGAAGTCACCCAAATTGTCTTTTGTGATCTATGAATGAGATTCTAAGAGAAAACCTGTACCGAAGCAACCAAGTGAAAGGGGCGTGGGGATTTCATGATTAGCTTACAGTTCACAGTTTTGCGTACCGGCACAATTTAGTTATTTTCCTCATTAATATTGCATTAGTCAGCTAATGAAACATTTGGGTGAATACATTATAAGTAATAAAGGCATTAATTTTATTTTTCTGAACACTCAATTATGCTAATTGGCATCTGCTATTGTTTACTGTATATATTTATCTGTGAAAATTAAGAACAAATATGGAACACACAGATGATTTTACATATTACCGATATAATCAATTTCAGTACTTTGTACACTTTTTGTACTTTTGGTATTATGACCAATTAAGAAACTAAACATATTTAAATTACAATTCCATTTAAATTCAAATTTTCTAGTTCTACATGTGTATTTTTTTAACATTAACCAACAGTTTCTGTTAGAAATGAATACCATTGTTTTAGGGACCAATTCAACAAAAATTAATACATGTAAACTATTTCTAAGCATGAGCTGTGTAAATTTATCCAACTCTGGATGACTCTAGGCTTTTAGAAATTATCTTATTTTTAGATGCTCAAAGGGAGAATTAAGAAAAAAAGACTCCCTTGTAAATTTTATCCGAGACTTATAGGATAGGTATTTTTATGTCAGGAAATCTCTGTTCTTTTTACTCTTTCATAGCTAGGGTGACTCTCTTCAATGTGGAAGATTTCTATCTGAAGGACAATTCATTTCTACATTTTCCTGTGTTCCCTTACTGAAATATACTGTCCCATTCTTACCAAATGGAACGACATTTCATTTAAACTTTCTTTAAAATAATGTATGCAATAATTTATGATACTGATTTGTGAAATTAACTGCCTAACACCAGATGAGAATGAGTTACAGGTGGTAAGTCTTAAACGCTATATCGTTTCTAACCTGCCAATGTGTTGACTATTTAATTCCATGTACCTGTTTGTTAATTAGCAGTCAGCTCCCTATCAACCCTTCTCACAGTATAGATGCACATGATATAAAATGAAGAATAGAAAGCTAATTGAACAATGTGAGTGAGTGAGTTGGTTGTCAAAACTCACTGAAGTTCACTAAAGCAGTTGGATTAGTTCTTCCTGTGGTGAATTATAGAATCAGTGCAGTTGAACAAGTTTCAGTGAATTTCTGCCCACACCCACTCTAGGGACTTGAGTCCTAAATAACTTTCTAAAATTTTCCATAGTCTTTTAATCTATTCTTTATATTTATCTGACTGGACTAATTGCTCGTATGTGTCTTTCTGTCCTAATTCTACCCAAACCACTTCAGTTTGAAATGGTGAGTCCTGTGCATGCCCCATGCTTCTTAAGGTTTCATTGAAAAATGTCAGAGTTCACCTAAAAGGTCAACCTGTAAAGTGAATGTGTGCCATGCATGTTTTTTGATTTTGTCAGAAAATAGAGAGCAGCAGACCATTTTGACAGTTAGCTGTGTCTGACAGGTTCTACCATGGAGTCCATAAAGCTGTCTGTGGTCAGTATGTTAGAGGTAAAGGTTAGAGTATGAGTAGAGAGACCATTGCGGAGATCACCATCAATCATTAGTCAACTGTTATTCTCATCTTAATTATAGTTTGAGATACTATTTTGTTGCATAGGAAGAATATTTTGCTTAAGTGTTGTTGCTCATTCTCATATGAAGGACCATTAACCATAATTCTCCTTATTTCACTGTATTTCTGGCAGGTTTAAATCTATTTTATGTACTTATGTGGGGCATAAAAGGCACGCATTGGTGAAAATTTCCTAAACCAACTGAGTGTGAATTATGACTTATTTTAAATTACCTGACTGTAAGTAAATCATATCTCATGAAAATATTCTATGTCTTACTTATATAGCATCTCTATTGATAATAATTGAAAATGTCTTCGTACTAAAACCCACACTACTGTAGAAAATAAGGCTTTGCAGATATTCTGTGTTTAAGATTTTTATCATAACATGTTTTTTTAAAGTTTGTCAATATCACCTGTTTATTTACAATCCATTATGTTGTATAAACATCAGTTTGCCATCAATTAGAATAGTCGACTTTATTGTATGTGCAATAATATCAAAGCATTATATGTTGTACACCTTAAACTAATACAGTGTTTTATGTTAATTACATCTAAAGCTAGGGAAAAAAAAGAACAGTTGGCTTTGTTCATTCTGAAAGTGTTAGAGAAATAACTCCTATGTTCATCTGTTTTGTTTCTTAAATTCCAGAAATGAGTGAAATCATATGGTTATAGGGAAAGGAAAAACAAGAAAGGGCAGCAAGCCATAAGAGACTCTTAACTCTAGAGAACAAACTGAGGGTTGCTGGAGGGGAGGGGAGTGGGAGTTGGGCTAAATGGGTGATGAGTATTAAGGAGGGCATTTATGATGAACACTGGGTATTACATGTAAGTGATGAATCGCTGAATTCTACTCTTAAACCCAATTATTGCACTCTATGTTAACTAACTAGAATTTAAATAAAAACTTGAGCAACAACAAAAGAAATAACTCCTGATCATAACTGAGAGTAACAATGGCTAAAATAAATATACCATAATTCCTAACGCACAACATTTTTCTCCTTGTTTTGAAATGTGAATTCAGTTTCCAAATAACATTTTATTTGAAGGAATATAATTTTTAAACATAAGATTAAATGATGTTTAGGAAGTTGGAAATTTTTTACTTGAAAATTCGAGTAAAAACATAATGACTGAAAATACAGATGAAGCTAGCCTAAGAAGTTTTACAACATGGCATAATGGCTTCCTTATGACATCTCTGATATCTTTATATGTTCAGTTATCTTAATTTTATCAACTACCTCTGAAACAAAATAGGGCCTACATAAATAAGGCATATTTATCTTGTTTCACTAAAAACATTCAAAAGTAAAATGTTTTCATGTCTTTCAAATAGCCTTAAGATTCTTTAAAAGGATGAGCACTGGGTGTTGTATGGAAACCAATTTGACAATAAATTTCATATATTAAAAAAAAAAAAAGATTCTTTAAAATGATGTTCAGAATTAGTGATTGAGGTTGTGTTAGTTGTCCTTCAGACAACTCTTTTACAACTCAATTCCCTTTTTATTTTTTAAAATTTGTTTTATTTTTGAGAGAGAGAGGGAGGGAGGGAGTGTGAGCAGGGGAGGGGCAGAGAGAGAGGGACAGAGGATCTGAGGCAGGCTCTATCCTGACAACACAAACTGGAGATCATGACCAGAGCCAAAGGCAGATGCTTAACCAGCTGAGCCACCCAGACACCCGACAACTCAAATCCTTAAGAATCCTTTTACTCAAATATTCCAAAGTCTCAAAGAACATTGTTTAGATATAATACATAATACATAATAGTATATTCTAACCCTAGGAAGCAATTTCTTTAGCAACAGATCAGATTAGATGAAAACAGCATTAGTAGATTCTCAGTATGTTATTCTGAATCTGCTAGGATATGGGAAGAGGTAGTATAGTATCCCTGCAGAAATGATATATTTTATGGACATTTTCTAAAAATTCGATAAAACATTTTAAACTTTCTACCATGTTTCTGTATCTTTAAAAGAAAATAGATTTCATTCTGTGGCATATTGAAGTGAAGTGGGAAATCAAGAAAGTTACATGACATATGTCATTTACCAGACTGATGCATGTAATCTAATAACTGGCAGGGTACAAAGGGCTCATAATAAACAGGGCTATTTAATTATGCTTATATCATCTTAGGAAAAGTTTGACTAAACCTTTAGTCATATTTTTATCAGTATTGCCAAAATGGCCATTTATTTTTATTTTTATCTTTTTTTTAAAAATGACCATTTAAAGAAGTTGAATCATCTAGAGTCTAGAAAGAATAGGTTTGAGAGCATAAACACAGTTCATTCCTTGCCTTACCCAGTGGTACACTTGTCACCAAATCAATAGAAGTAACTGACAGTTTAAAGGGATTTTTTAAGTGAGAATTTTTAACTCCAAGCTGTAAAATCAAAGATAGTGAAATTACAGAAATTAAGGTGAAATAAAAGCCAGATGAGTGAAGGGAAAGGAATGGCAGGTAAACTGATAATAATAAATAGTGAAATGTTTTGTGATGAACACTGGGTGTTGTACGTAAGTGAGGAATCACTGAATTCTACTCAATAATATAAAGAAATGAAAGAGAATTCAAGTCATACCACAGGGAAATATGGTCAAATACGAGTTAGGCAAATGTTCAAGTGCTTTTGTTCTAAATTCACTAGATTGACCACTGACACAGATGAGTTCTTTATTTTGCTTTCTATTTCCAACCAGATTTTATAAATTAATGTTTGAATTAGTCTTCTCAGACAGGATTCCCAGCCAATATTATACCAGGGATTGTAAAATAGATTGTTGGCAATTTCTAAGGATATCTTTATGAGATTAAATCACTTTATTCATAAACGTGCCACATTTTCCTCTACTGTAATTTTAATGTTTTAATTTTGAATATTTTTTCTTAACCTCCCTCCGTCCCGTCCCTTTCCTTCCCTTTCCTTCTCTTCCCTTCCCTTTCCTTCTTTTCCCTTCCCTTCCCTTCCCTTCCCTTCCCTTCCCTTCCCTTCCCTTCCCTTCCCTTCCCTCCCCTCCCCTCCCCTCCCCTCCCCTCCTCTCCCCTTCCCTTCCTTTCCTTTTCCCAGCTTTATTGAAGTATACTTGACAAATAAAATTGTAATATATTGTACAATATGGTGATATGATATTCATATACATTGTGAAAGGATTTCCATAATTAATCAACACATCTATCACCTCATACTTACCTCTTTTGTTTGTGTGTATGTATGTGTGTGTGTGTCTGTGTTTGTGAGAACACTTAAGTTCTACCCTTACCAAATTTCAATTATGCAATACAGTATTTTCAACTATAGTCACATTATACTTCAGGCCCTCAGACATTATTCATCTTATAACTGAAAGTATGTACTCTTTTACCAAACCTAATCCAAATTAGTCTTCTTGGAAAAGGACTTCTTGTCCTCTTTTGATTTTTTAAAAAGCATTCCAAGCAGCCACAATCCAAGAGAAGTATCATCTTTCATTACTCCAATAGTGAAGCTTCCTTCTGACTACTTCTTTGAGTTGCTAAGTGACTAATGTCTTTTAAAAGCTTGTGTTTAAGATCCTTTGCTGCAATTTCAAGGACTTCACAATTTCCTATGCCCTTATTCATATTTTTTTTCTACTGGTCCTTTGATAACAGTCTTCTTTTTACTTGATTTTAGAAATGCTTCTCTTGTTTTGTAAGCATCCCTCCTTTCTTCTTTCAAATCCACTTTTTTTTTTCTTTTTTTTTTTTTACGTTTTTTATTTATTTTTGGGACAGAGAGAGACAGAGCATGAACGGGGGAGGGGCAGAGAGAGAGGGAGACACAGAATCGGAAACAGGCTCCAGGCTCCGAGCCATCAGCCCAGAGCCTGACGCGGGGCTCGAACTCACGGACCGCGAGATCGTGACCTGGCTGAAGTCGGACGCTTAACCGACTGCGCCACCCAGGCGCCCTCAAATCCACTCTTAAGCTAAAATTTTTCTTGAAACTTTCAGTTGGTGATCTTTACAAGGGTTAGGGTTACACCTGCCCTATCATGTTTATAACCTCAAAAGTTGCTCTTGACTGTCTCATTCAAATTGTAAGACCTTAAAGCTATTTTAACACAATGCAGTATTGTTATTTTAAATATTATTTAAAGAAGAGACACCAACCAAAGAATATTTTAGCTTTCAGTATTCCCCCCAATATATCTGAATGACTATTGCTAATAGAAATACATGAGAAAATGTTTTTATGAAACTGATGTATATACAGTTAATATTGTAGCAATAAAATAGAACAACTAATACAAATGAAAAAGAGGAACTAGTATTGAGGGGATTGTTTAAAATAACATGGGAAACCAAGTATTAAATGGGATCTGTAACAGTGTATGAAATAATGTATTTATTGTATAAAATCTTTGATTTTATAAATACACAGCTCTTCTAGACATATGCAGTATTTCAAATTGTTTTTAAAACTGTCTGTAAAATAAATAGCCATATGATATACACTTATAATTATACTTCAAGCATAACCGGGATATTTTCCACAAATATTTTTAAACTGTATATGTAATGAAAGGAAAACTTACTAAAGCAAAATATTCAAATTCATCATATTTCATTATGTACCTTTATTTAATATGCTACTTTAAAGTCCAAGTAATTTTAATGTATATGTAAAAATAATGATAATACTTAAGAAATTTATTGTACTTTCCTTACCTCTTTTTAAAAAATGTTTATTTATTTTGAGAGAGAGAGAGAGAGAGAGAGAGAGAGAGAGAGAAAGAGAGGGACCAGGGGAGGAGCAGAGAGTGGGAGAGAGAGAATCCCAAGCAGGCTCCATGCTCAGTGCAGAGCTCGATGCAGGGCTTGATCTCACAACCCTGAGATCATGACCTAAGCTGAAATCAAGAATCAGAGGCTTAACTATCTAAGCCATCCAGGCTCCCCAGCTTTCCTTATTTCTTATATGACTTGATATAGAAAGCATCTAATATTCTTCACTCAGAAATGTATATATGTATATATGTACATATATACATATACACATATATATACATACACACACACACACACACACACACACACACAATCTATTGGTCAAACATGTTTATCATTATGGAACCTTTAATTTTTAGAAAAACTTCTTACAATATTGGAAGGCATTGAACACTTATTTCTTGCCAGTTTTTGGCTGTGAGTTTTTGTGCCCAAGGAAAATTGATAATGAAGGAGTTTAAGTTAGGTGCAAAGGAGACGTGATGGACCAACTTACACTTACACACCATAACATATCACAACACATACCAAGAATGAATAACATCATACCTCTTTAACATAGTTTTGTACAGATAGTGTAACCATAAGGAACATGCCCTGAGGGACCCAGAGAGTATTTTCAAATGGTGGACAAGAAACGGTGCCATATTGGGGTGGGGGAACAAAGAAAATTGAACCCAGTCCTACAAAATAACGTTAGCTGGAATGAAATACGACAACATGCACCTGTCATTAAGTGAGGAGAAGATACAGGGCAAGGCAGACTCCCTATAGGAACCAAGAAAGGAGAGCCCTGGTTCCTCAAATGACATAGGTAGAAGCTACTGTCTCCTTCACGTGGCTAGATTCAGGAGGCACCATCTTCAGTGCTGTAGAAAGGCATATCACAGGATTACTTCCCTCCAAACACTTCCACTTTCAACATGAGATATTTTCTGAACAACTGGCCAGGTTTCATCCCATGAGAGTAGAGATTGTATCAGTAATTGCACATCATTAATCTTCAGTGTCTAGGAATGTGACTGGCACACTTAAGCCATGTAATTGCCCATGGAGTGCATGTAGAAATGGAAAGGGCAACAGCTCTCACCAAAGAAACTCATGTGATACGTTTAGAGACCTGGGGAATCTATAAGCATGTATGGGGTGTGTATTATGTAGAACTAAAATGGTGATAACAAAGTAGGAATTCATGCATATGTAGTCGAAACAATTCAACTAGTACTGATTCTTTAATAATTGCAAAGCATTACACTTACTGATTTAAAGATAAAACAACATCTGTGCCCTCCCTTGCTTACAATCTAATTTAGGAGATTGTTCTATTGGAATGAAAACACATAGAAACTACTAAAATGCTATCATCGCCCCTTCCGCCAGATTTCCAGACTAATGGAAGAAGACATACAAATTAAAAAAAACTAATTCATTATGAATTAGAGGCACCTGTAGCAAACTTACAACACAGTAAGAGTCAAAAAAAATTGAATGAATCCATCAAGTCTTTCAACTTTCTACAGAAAAGGAATTCCAAATTATATCCAAGATGTTTAGCTTGAGTGATTGGTGGATAGTAAAACAAAGAGGAGGGGCATGCATGCAGAGAAGGTACTGATTTGGAAGCTATCCTAGGGTATACGAAGTGTTAGTGTAAGACAACTTTGATATAGATTGAGAAGAATAGAATATGAGGTAGAACAGGATTCTGGAAAACAGCAACATTTAAGGAGGCAACACGGAAAGAAGTAGGAAGAGAACCATCAAATAGATGGTTTCTAGGACTGAACAATCAACAGTGTCATCATCTATAAAATGATACAACTAGACAGATTATAGCAAGTGCTCTAGAACTAGAGGAAAGAGCTATGAAGGCATAAAAGGGAAAAGGTTTTGGGTTAAGAATAGTCAGTAAACATGTAGAACTGGTAGTGGTTACTAGCTAGAGAAATTTTTGAAAGTTTTTTATAGATGGGAAATTGGAGGTACCATGTTATATGTCTATGTAGCATATATGTCCATTTGTAATACAGAATTGCAAGTCCTGCCTTTTTACAAGAATATAATCAAATAAATAACTTAAGTTTTTCTATTCTATCATAGCAATTTTATGGAATATTCCTGTAATAATTACATGGTAGCATGGCTTTTTCATGTAAGTAATGTAACAATTTTCAGTGTTGCTATGGAGTAAGTACATTTGTAAAAAATCTGGAATTCAGTAAGTGACACTCTAGAGTATAAAACCGAATTATGTCCAATTTGGCATAGTTTTTTTTAAAGTTCACTTATTTTGAGAGAGAGACACAGAGAGCAAGTGGGAGAGGGGAAGAGAGAAAGGGAGGGAGAGAAAATCCCAAGCAGGCTCTGCACTAATAGCACAGAGCCCGATGTGGGGCTTGAATCCATAAACTATGAGCTAAAACCAGGAGTCCTACACTTAACCAACTGAGCCACTCAGGCGCCCCTAACTGAATTTTTTTATAAAGAAAATGGCTATATTTATTTGTTCCCACTTGTCAGAATTATAGCTTCTGAGTTTTAACATCAAATTTATATATATGCATGCGGATACATACATATATACATTTGTTTCTAGCAGTCAGTGATAAGCACTCCCTTATATGCCCTGATGATTTTATATAATTTGGTTTATCCTGCAGTTCAGCCAAAACACTATGTCATTTTCTTGGACTCAAGACTTCGTTTCAGATTCTCCCACAGGGCTCTGCATGACAATCTTATAAAGACACTCATTTCTTCCACAGCTGCATGGCACCTCTACGGCATAGTCTGGTACCTTTGTTCCTGTCCCTTGCCATTGTTCCAATCAACCTTACTGGCTGAGCAAATGATGATGGTGGGGGGCCCACTGGGAATCTAAGAGGCTGAGGGGAAAGGCTAGGCATGAAGGTATATCAAATGATGATGCTTATGAAGTCTCTTTCAAATGGTAAGTTTTTGATCCTATAATTCTTGTTATACCTGGCTGACGCCTTCTGAGTGTTGGCAGAAACCAGCTTCCTTTGCAAGAGTGAGACTCCATTGAGGGGAAACTGGCAAGCACTGAATCTGCACTTTAGCTCTCCTTTTGAGACTTGTTTTAAAAACGAACAAATAGGATTTTGATAGTCAGGAATAATGGTTTAATGATATGAAAGGAAAAAAAAACTTGATTAACAGATATTGATTAAGACAGTCAAATTACCTATAATGTAGAAAATTTGCAAGAGGGTGAATCATTTTGGAGGTTGCAATTTGGCATGAAAAGCTTTGGAGATCTCCATTCTGAAGAATAATCTCAAGTTCATTTTGCCACTTGCTTTGATGGTTTTTCAATGTGAAGTTAAATCTTTCAAAGCTGCTAATTCTCATTCAAAGTGCAGAGGAGTCCCAGAGAATTTAAATCACATCTGTAAGTGTGTGTAATAGCATTCATGGTTATTTCACAGTAATTTAGAAGGCCACTTTCAGCATGAGTGACTCATTCTAAGTATTATCATAGAAAACCTGAAAAAAGGACTGCTCTTTGCGTTTTAAACTTCAGAGGCACTGCTCAGATTTTAGCAGTTTTCAGGGGAAGAGGATTATTACTGCTAGGCGTTGAAAGAGACAAAAAGAAAAAAAATATAAACAAAGTACAATGAAAAATGCAGTAAAAATCATTCCACATTGTCTCTTTGCCGGAGTATTTGCTATATTCCCCGCTGTTAACCAGCTGACAGCATCTAAGTTATTTTCAAAGCACGAAATTTCAATATGTAAAATGTGATATAGAAGACACATTGCTTGGGAACAAGGCATTTTCTTGCAAGGGAAATAGGTATCTAGGCAATTTTATGGTAGAATATTTTATTGCACCGTAAAATCTCTAAATGTAAACTTGTTTCGGTAAAACTGTAAAATATGAAAAGAAGCAAAGAAAGGGAAAAAGAGGGAGGAAGGAATAAAGAATGAAGGAAGACTGGTGATTGAATGAACAAAGGGAAACACTAGAAAGGATGGGAAGGAAAGAAAAGGACGAAAAGGAAGGGAGCAATAGGGAAAGAAAATAAGTATCAAAAACCAGAGACTGTTACGTTGAATGAGTAGAACCCTTGGGTTGCAATCCTAAGAAATCACTATAATAAGACTAAAATCATCCATAACATGGTACTCGTGCAGTGTTGCAAGCTGGTTTTCCTGGCCAGCTGACTCTGAGTGAGAGTATGGCATGCAAGATGCTTATTGAGGTGTGTTTTTCAGATAAACACTTGTGAAAACAAGGGGAAAAGGGGACCACATTGCCAGAAAGAACTTGACAACCTCTGCAGGCACCAGTCATTTTGATTTGGGCCACCCCAGCCAAGTGCATGACACTGAGTGAAGTGGCTCTCTGGAGATTGGTAAATCCTGACGGGTTGACAGCTAAAACCTGTCTTCTGTCACACTTTCAGAGGACAGGAGAAAAAGTCTTTCAACGAAGGGACATTTGGATGGTGAACACATCAAAGTGTCTACCGAAGTCTCTGCCTTGTTCCACTCTCTCTACTTGCAGTAGATCTTTCAGGATATCGGAAGGGCCATCTTGCCTGGAGAAAATTAGAAAAGGAAGGGTAGGGTTATGTTATAGTCTCTAATGCTGAAGCCTGTCTTGGGTCCACAACAGATGGTTTTCTTTTTCTTCCTATTGCACTCTTTATTCTAGATTTCCTTCATGCTGAGCCAACACCTCAGATGGTCTTGGTGATTACCTGGTGACATGACAAAGACCCTTATGCCTGAGAAGTCTGAATCCCAACTCATTTTGCTTTTCTGAGTGTGAGGTCACTGACGGGTCTGTTTCAGACTGGAGTACCAGAGAGGCGCTCATGTGCATCACCTAGGTACTAAACATTTTTCTTCTTACCCCTATGTACTGTAGCAGACTTCTGATATTCGGTTGGTCATAGTCCATGATCCTTGCCAAGTAGAGGTTTACATTTTTGCCTGTTAGTACCTTGGCCAAAGGTGTCTAACGTTCCCAGGTGACACAGATAACTTGCAACTGAATTAGACACTTGCTCTGTCCCCTGGTGAAATTGTTCCATCTTTAGAGATCAGGACATCTATACCATCAGAGCCCAAATTTGATGCAAGAGGAAGCAAGACTTCCTGGGGGTCATGAGAATGATTGTAGTACTTTCACTCCTGAGTTCTAGTCCTTGGTTCTCTGGTTCATGTGTCTTACCTTTTGGAGACATAGCGTAAGAGTCTTTGATTCCCAATGTATACTCTTTCTAGGAATATGGTACCTCTTTCTCTAAAGCATAGTCCTTAGTCTGGCCCTTTAGAACAGCCTACAGAACACACAACTAAAGCTCTCTCAGGCCTGCAGCTTCTGAATGGTGTGGAACATGAGCCTGTGTTTTGGGCCCTGCTCTCACGCCTTTTGTTATGAAGTAGGCCCCTGGTCTGATGCTCTGTGATGTGGGAGTCTGTGCTGGTATATAAAGCATTTGGTAAGCTCCGGGGTAGTGATGCTTGCTGAGGCCCTTTGGCAAAAAGAGAAACCCACATCCGATGAAGTATCTCCTCCTGCCAGAATGCAATCTTGCCCAATATAATCAACTTCCCAGTAAGTGACCATGTGGTCTCTTTGAGGCATGGTGCCATATTGGGAACTGAGCATTGGTCTCTTCTTCTGGCAGGTCGGGCCTTTGACAGTAATTGCTAATCAGTTTTTGATAGATGTGTGCACATTGCTGGTCTTATGCATCACCCCAATCCCTGCTACCACTGCCCTTTTGCCTGTATATGCATTGTGCCAGCACTGAGATGGCCATTGACAGAGGCTAGATATCACCTGGCAAACTCACTCTATTTGGCGGTTTAGTGCTTCCTTTATGGTGGATGCTTTAAGGTAGATATGAACATGAGAAACAGAGGTCATCATACTTTATTCCCACTCCCATGTCTATCTATTGGATGTGATGTTAATTTTAATTTACTTACCATGTAAGTAGCACATAACGCAAGCCACTCTTCTTCTTTATTCTATTATCCAACAGTAGTGACTCATTGTTCTCTGTAAGGTCCATAAAAACAAAAAGCATTGTTTCTTTCTGAACCCTGAATCTACTGTACATAATAGTTTTTGATGGATGCTCTTTGATGCAGTTCAGGTTTAACTGTATATGAAAAGTGGGCCTAATGGGCCTTATTAAATTTAAGGAAATGTGCCTGGCCACTGAAAATCAAGAGATAACTATTTTGAGTGAGTGATTTGAAAACCAACCAATTCCTATCTAACCTTGTTTGCATTTAATTTGAATTTTTAAGTCATTAAATCTAAATCCTAAGAATCTATTTGTTGTATTGCATTTTAATTATTAAAACTCTTCTGTAATTTAGCTGATAGTTCCATGGCTAAATTAGTGTATCTCAAACTAGGATTTTAGGTGCCTGTGTTATAAAATTTTGATATGCGTGAAATCTCAATAATATTTTTAAACGTCATGCTTTGTATTATACATTAACCTTTTAACATATAAGTTATGCTTTGAGTAATCTGGATGGTTAATATAAACAAGTTCTACAAAATTTCATTTCTTAAATTTGCTGATTTATTATACGCAGATATGAAAATGAACACTTGTTAATGATATTTTCATTGACTACATTTTAAAAATATGTGACCTAAAAACATAATGAATGCAATAATGGCAAGTAAAGCCTAAATGATATCATGGTATGGTGTATTGAAAAGTAAAAATTAGGAGGCAGAAGTTAGTAATATTTTTATCATAGAAAATAAAGATATTTGAAGTTATTGGAAGCTTAGAAAAATAGTTGCATGCTTATATTTTTACAACAACCACCCCATTGGAAATACTCCCTCTACTACTGTCAAAGAATAATTAGCCATTCCTTCTGTGACATCAGGGACATTGTAATCTGTAGAATTATTCTCTTAAAGTACAGTCATTCTATCATTGACATATGGGTACTCCATCAAGTCATCTAGAATTATTATATGAAGTGCTCATTATTCAAGCTGTCAAATTTGATCTAAACATTATCTTTAAGACATAAGATTTTCCCTTTTTCAATCAATGAAAGTAAATTGCGGTGGCTGAATGTATATTTTTACTTTGATTATCATTTTAAGTAATTCTTTTCCTCACCTTCAATTGTTTGCCTATACTGTCATTACCATATATCTTTTTCCTATATTCAGCCACCTGACATTACATACAATTTTTCCGTCATTGCCTGCCATCATTGATAGATTTCTTTTATGGTTCCCTCAAGTCATAGAGGGTAGATTGACTTACTAATTCCATCAATGGCATATGGCTGCCTGGAGCAGTGTTTCAATATATATAAGCTTCAGACTAGGTTCCAAGCAGCAAAATACTGAATTAATTCTATCAGCATTTGGATTCATTTGGAAGCTAGATATGATCCCCTTTATCTTTGAGAATATAAATTAGATACAAAGATAGGCAGAAAATTATATTTTTGAGTTAATTTTAAACTCAAGAATTGTTTTTATATAGAAATCATGTACATGAAATCTTAGAGATTCATAGATGATGCCATTCTGTCCTTTTAGTAGTTAGTGTTCTTTTACTTTTCCCAGTCATTCAGTATGATCTGGTTTTTCTTAAAAATTAATAAATTATAAAAATGCAGTATGCTGTTATTATAGGAATTTGTTTTCTAGTTTTTCTTTCTATTCATAGAGAAGATTAGAAAGAATAGTTAACTCTCCTAATATTTTTAAAAATGTTTATTCATTTATTTTGAGAGACAGGGATAGAACGAGAGAGTGCAGGCAGGGGAGGGGCAGAGAGGGGGGGAGGGAGAGAACCCCAAGTAGGCTCTGTGTTGTCAGTGCAGAGCCCGATGTGGGGCTCCATCTCACAAACCTTTAGATAATGCATGACCTGAGCCCAAATCAAGAGTCAGACACATAACTGACTGAGCCACCTGGGCACCCCAACTCTCCTAACCTCTTTAAAGTTAAACCTCTTTAAAGCCTTTTCTAATAGCCTAAAATTTCTAAGTTTCTTTCCAGTTTTGTAAGTCTTAATGAGTAGGACTTTCACTCTTATTGTTTCAAAAAACTAATCCTCTTTTACCAGATACATTTGTTTATAGTTATTATGGAAACAGAAATAAGACATGATTTTTCCTATGCAATACTTAACCATATGTGATAAAACTGAAGTGAAGTTATTGCAGATGATGGAAAATAATATTTTATGTACTTATTATTTGGCAGTCATCATGCTAGGAGTTCTCCCTGTCTTCACAAACAAAAAAAAGTTTAACCATAGTTAACTGACTCATTAATGAACATACAAGTCAGTGATTCAGCTGGGATCTTCCCCCTCCTCCATAAAAACTTCAAATTCACACCCTTATGTGTATTATCATTTTATTGATACGCCAAATACCAACCCTAACAGCCGAAAAGGATCACTGCTCAAATGGATGGATCAGGTATTTGGAATACTCTAGTGGACATAATCACTGCTCAACATAGTTCCCATAAGTACCTTTCTTGTTTTGAGACACATTCCTTGACTCACTTTCCTGCATTGTGAAATATAGGGTATTTACCTAAAAAATTGTTACGTTCTAAATCAGCTTTCTTGTTCTTCTGTTTCTTAATAACTGGAAATAAAAGCTCTTATTCCCTCAAAAGAAATAGAGTATTTCTATTGTAGCTATTCGTATGTTTCTTAGAAATCGTGTGTAGGCTTCTGGCATATCCTGCAAATACTTCATATTTTATTGAAAATACCTGGGGTTTCAACTAAATGAAAGAAGAGGAGATGCTGAAGGTAGTGTTGCTGTGGGAAGCAGAGTCAAAACACTACGATTATTTAACAGAGGTCAACTTCTCATGAGCCTGATGCTTCTGACTCTCTTCTCTCTTCCCAATTTCAAGAAACAAAAATTTAAGTCAAGGTCAGTGGCATAATGAGATAAGCAGTATATGCATTCATTCTGTTATACAGAATTTATCAAAAATAAATGTAGATTTGTTGGGTCCTTATTTTGTAAAATGCGATACTGTACCACTTTTAATATTAGCTAGGGCCAAGTCCTTCTTTCATCTGTCAATCGGTGAAAGGACTGTTTTGTTAACTCTCTTATATCTATATATAATTTCAACACACATCTATATACACATCTATATATAATTATATATATCTATATACCTATGCACATCTATATATAATTATACACATTATATATGTATATAACTATATATAATGTATATACTTGCTTTTATGTAAAACTATATATAATGTGTATATATAATATCATCCCACAGATACCATATAGAAAATTTGTTTTCTGTGGTCATCATATTTGTTGTTCCCTAGCATCTGAAGATTAAGCCTCAAACATTTTATGTGCATATCTCTCGTAACATTTAAAAATTGGTCACATTTCTCCTTGTTCCAAAGAGGGAGGGTAGGAAAGCCTATTTAAATCCATTTTGCATATAAAATTCAGAATTAGCTATAAGAACATCTATTGATTGTTTATTTTCACACTATAACTTACATGATGGGTGTTAATACTGGCTCATCTATTTGGGTGACTTATAAATTTTATACCAGTTACCAATTCTGTATTAGAAAAGGGAAAGTATGATAGCATTTTAAGTATTTTTTCTTCATTTTAATGAGTTAAAATTCCTTTTTGTGCCTTATAAATAGTATTATATTTTATATTATGCCATCTAAAATCCTACCACATTATGAAATGTAACTTTTTAATACTCTATCCTGTTTTAATTTATGACTAGATGAAAAGCCTCTCTTTTATGCCCTCCACTGCAATTTATTTTTCAACAAATATTTATTGAAGAAACACTTTATGCCAGATATGTTCTAGGCTTCTAAAAGCAATGATAAATAGATCAATCCCTCCCTAACTGTTCTTATATATACTAGTAAGGAACAATATAACTTCATTGTTTTAATATTGCACAAAATCTAGCGTCCCCAAATGAGAATCCCTCTTATTGACATTTTTGTAAAACTATATAATAAATATTAGATCTTACATGTTATGTTTGCACTACTAACAATCATTTTGTGCTTTTGGATTTCACGAATTTTAAAATGAAAATAGAGGAGGATATGGCATGATGTAACCTAAAAATCTGAAGGGACAATGGGAAGACATAACATTTAACTACTTACTGTATTTGTGTTGTGTTTGTATATTTTGTGTTAATTGTGATTGTACTTTCCTTTTAATCCTATAATTATAGACATATTATAATAATTAACCCATTTTGTAGACTTAGAAAACCGAGAAACAGACTCTTAACTATAGAGAACAGAACTATGGCTACAGAGGGGAGGTGGGTAGGGGGATGGGTTAAATAGGTGATGGAGATTAGGAAATGCACTTGTTTTGATAAGCACTAGATGTTGTAGGGAGGTGTTGAATCACTATGTTGTACACCTGAAACTAACATTACACTGTATGTTGACAGACTAGGATTAAAAAAAAAAAAAAGTAAGGTCTAAAAACTTAAAGTTGCTTTCACAAGATCACACTGCTAATAAGAGAAAGAATGGGACTCTCATGTAGGTCTCTGGATCCAGTGTGTCTGTCCTTCCCACAGTGTCTTTCTGCCCACTCCCACACGGACAAAGGGCTGAGAAAAGCCGGAAAAGTAGATGTTTCAGAATGGAGACATTGCAAATATTCTGTTTAGTCCAATTTACCAGGATACTGTGAACAGAGAGGTACAAAGAATCAGAAAGTTTCTTCATGGCCCAAGAAACAATCACGAAGTGAAAAGACAGCCTATCGAACTGGAGAAAATATTTGTAAATCCTAATTGATAGGGAGTTATTTTCCAAAATTTCCTCTAGTATAACTGAATAGAAAGAAAAAATCAAACAATCCAATTAAAATCGGTAGAGGAACTGAATAGACATTTTTTATTTTTTTAAGCTTTTATTTAAGTTTCAGTTAGTTAACCTACAGTATAATATTAATTTCAGGTGTACAATGTAGTAATTCAACACCCAGTGCTCGTCACAAGTGCAGGTATACAATGTAGTGATTCCAGACAATGCCCGGTGGTCATCCCAAGTGCATTCCTTAATCCCCATCACCTGTTTTACCCATCTCCTCCTCTTACCTCCTCATCGAGTAACCATCAGTTTGTTCACTATAGGTAACAGTCTGTTTCTTGTTTGCCTCCCTTTCTCCCCCCGCCCCCGACCTTTACTTGTTTTCTTTCTTAAATTCCGCATATGAATGAAATCCTATGGTACTTGTCTTTTCTTTGGCTGACTTCTTTCACTTGGCAAAATACTCTCTAGCTGCATCCATTTGCCACTGCAGATGGCAAGATTTCATTTTTTTTAATGGCTGAGTAATATCCCATTAGTGTGTGTGTGTGTGTGTGTGTGTGTGTGTGTGTGTGTGTATCACCTCTTCTTTATCCATTCATCTCTCGATGGACACTGAAGCTGCTTTCACAATTTGGCTATTGTAGATAATGCTGCTATAAACATTGGGGTTACACGTATCCCTTTTAATTAGTGTTTTTGTATCCTTGGGTAAATACAATAGGTAAAATGCAGTTTCTGGATCCTAAGGTTGTTCTGTATTTAACTTTTTGAGGAACCTCCATACTATTTTACAGAGTGCCTGCTCAACTTTGCATTCCTACCAATAGTGTAAGAGGGTTCCTCTTTTTCCACAGCCATGACAACGCCTGTTGTTTCTCGTATTGTTGGTTTTAGCCATTCTGACAGGTGTGAGGTGGTATCTAATTGTAATTTTGAGTTGTATTTCCCTGATGATGAGTCATGTGGAGCATCTTTACATGTGTCTGTTGGTCACCTGTATGTCTTCTTTAGAAAAATATCTATTGATGTTTTCTGCTCATTTTTTCATTGGATTATTTGTAGTTTTGGGGGTTGTTGAGTTGTATAAATTCTTTATATATTTTGGATACTAACCCTTTAACAGATATGTCATTTGCAAATATCTTCTCTCATTCCATAGGATGGCTTTTAGTTTTATTGATTGTGTCCTTATTGATTTAGTCCTATTGATTGTGCAGAAGCTTTTTATTTTGATAAAGTCCCAATGGTTTATTTTTGCTATTGTTTCCCTTGGCTCAGGGAACTCATCTAGGAAGAAGTTGCTCTGGCCACTGTCAAAGAGGTTATTGCGTGTGTTCTACTCTAGGATTTTTATGGTTTCAAGTCTCACATTTAGGTCTTTAATCCATTTTGAATTTATTTTTGTGTATGATATAAGAAAGTCATCCAGTTTCATTCTTTTGCATGTTGCTGTCGGTTTTCCCAGCACCATTTATTGAAGAGACAGTCTTTTTTCCATTGAATATTCTTTTCTGTTTTGTTGAGGACTAATTGACCATATAGTTGTTGGTTCATTTCTGGGTTTTCTATTCATTTTATTGATCTATGTGTCTGTTTTTGTGCCAGTACCATACTGTTTTGATCGCTACAGCTTTGTAATATAACTTTAAGTCCAGAATTGTGATACCTCCAGCTTTGCTTTTCTTTAGTGAGGTTTCTTTGGCTGTTTCTGGATCTTTTGTGGTTCTGTACAAATTTTAAGATTATTTCTTCTAGTTCTGTGGAAAATGCTGGTGGTATTTTGATAGGGATTGCATTAAATGTGTAGACTGTTTCGGAGTAGTATAGACACTTTAAGAGTATTTATTTTTCCAATCCATGAGCTTGGAATATCTTTCTATTTATTTCTGTAATTTTCCATTTTTTCATCAGCATTTTATAGCCTCAGAGTCTAGATCTTTCACCTCTTTGGTTAAGTTAACTCTGAACCAAGGTATCTTAATGTTTGTGGTTTAGTTTGTAAATGGGATGGATGCCTTATTTTCTCTTTCTACTGCTTCATTATTAGTGTATGGAAATGCAACAGATTTCTGTACATTGATTTTGTATTTTGTGACTTGATTGAATTCATGTATCAGTTCTAGCAGTTTTGGGGTGGGATTTTTGGGTTTTATATGTGAAGTCATCTGCAAATAGTGAAAGCTTTACTTCTTCCTTGCCAGTTTGGATGCCTCTTATTTCTTTTTGTTGTCTGGTTGCTGTGGCTAGGACTTCTAGTACTATGTTAAATAACAGTGTTTAGAGTGGACGTCCTTGTCTTGTTCCTGACCGTAGAGGAAAAGCTCTCAGTTTTCCCCTTTGAGGATGATATTAGCTGTGGGTTTTTCATAAATGGACTTGATTATGTTCAAGTATGTTCTCTCTAAACCTACTTTGTTGAGGGTTTTTATCATGAGTGGATGATGTATTTTGTCACATGCTTTTTCTGCATCTATTGAAGTGATCATATAGTTAGCAACCTTTCTTTTGTAAATGTGATGTATCACACTGATTGATTTGTGAATATTGAGCCACTCTGGCAACCCAGGAATAAATCCTACTTGATCATGGTGAATGACTTTTTTTTTTTTTTTTTTTTTTTTTTTGGTGTATTGTTGGATTTGGTTTGCTAGTATTTTGTTGAGGATTTTTGCATCCATGTTCATCAGGGATATTGGCCTGTAGTTCTCTTTCTTAGTAGGGTATTTATCTGGTTTTGGTATTAGGGTAATGCTGGTCTCTAGCATGAATTTGGAAGTTTTCCTTCCTTTTCTAATTTTTAGAATAATTTGCGAAGAATAGGTATTAAATCTTCTTTAAATGTTTGGTAGAATTTGCCTGTAAAGCCATCTGGCCCTGGACTTATATTTGTTGTGAGTTTTTTGATTATTGATTCAATTTCTTTCCTGGTTATCAGTCTGCTCAGGTTTTCTATTTCTTTTTTTTTTTCTTTCAGGTTTTCTATTTCTTCCTCAGTTTTAGTTGTTTGTATATGTCTAGGAATTTATCCATTTCTTCTAGGTTTCCCAATTAGTTGCATATAAATTTTAATAATATTCTCTTATAATTTTTTGTATTTCCCTGGTGTTGGTTGTTATTTCTCCCCCTTAATTTTTGATTTTATTTATTTGTGGTTCAGTTGCACATAAGACATACAGATGGCCAACAGGTATATTAAAACATGCTCAACATCACTAATCATCAGATAAATGCAAATTAAGAGTACAATGAACTATTGCTTCAAACCTGTTAGAATGACTGTCTTGAAAAGATAAGAGACAGAAAGAGTTGATAAGGATATGGAGAAAAGGGACCTCTTATGCACTGTTGGTGGAAATGCATATTGGTACAGTCATTATAGGAAAAGTGTGGGGCTTTTTTTTAAAAATAAAAAAACATAGAACTACCATATGATCCAACAATCCCACTTCTTCTGACATCAGGATCTTGAAGACATATCTGTACTCCCATGTTCATTGTAGCATTATTTACAATAGCTAAGATATGGAGACAAGCTCGGTCCTTGTCAACAGACGAATGGCTAAAGAATTTGTGGTAAATAAATACAATGGAGTATTATTCAACCATGAGAAAAGAGGAAATCCTGTCATTTAGGACAACATGGATGGACCATGGGGACATTATGCTAAGTGAAATAAGACAGACGAAAAAATACTCTATGATATCACTTTTATAGGGAATCAAAAAAAAAGCCTAAAATAATAGAAACAGAATAGCATGGTGGGTTTCCAAGGATTGGGGGATGGGGAGAATAAGGAAATGTTGGTCAGAGTACAAACTTTCACTTATAAGATGAATAGAGTTTGAGCTAATATACAGAATGAAGATTATAGCTAATAATACTATATTATATACTTGACAGATGCTAAGAGAATAGATATTAAATGTTCTTACCACAAAATAAATGGAAATTACATAAGGTGATGGAGTCATTTTGCAATATATAAGAAAGTAACATATTGCCTACCTTACACTCACACAATGTTATGTCAGTTAAATCTCAATACAGCTGGGAAAAAAATAAATGAAAATAAGGCTTTATCCATCTAGATTATAGGGTAATAAGAAAATGTATATGAGTAAATTTAGTGGCTTGTTTAACCTATTATCTGAGATAAAAGTTTTTTTGTCATTATTTTTTCTAATTTAAGAATTTATTTAAAAATTCCTATGCTTTCATACTAAAATTTAAAGATCGACTATTGTGAGTCTAATTTAACTTTTACATTGTGGTTTTTAAAGCATCACAGTGGTAGTATTGGTAGTATATATATATAAACTTACCACAATACAAATTATTTTACAGTCCTATAGAACAGAAATCTGACATGGGTCTCATTAGTCTAAAATCCATTGTCAGCAGCTCTGTTTCTTTTTAGAGACTCTAGAGGAGAATCTATTTCCTTGCCTTTTTTAGCTTCTAGAGGCCCACCTGTATTTCTTTGCTCATGGCCCCCTCCCTCCTTCTTCAAAGCCAATAATGTTAAATTTTCTGTCATATTGCCATCTTATCTGGTTACCATTTTTCAGCAATCTCATATTTCAGGTTTCAGAAAAGTTTTCTCCTTTTAGGGACTCATATGATTAGGTTGGACTTAGTCTGATACAATAATTATATTAATTACTAATATAAGTATATAATTATATTCAAGGATAGTCTAGGATATAATATACCAGATACAATTCAGGATAATCTCCCTATCTAAAAACCCTTAACCTTAATCATATATTAAGTTACCTTTTTCAAATCAGGTAACATATTCATAGATTTTAGGGATTGTGATGTGATCATCTTTGGTGTGGGGGGTACCATTATTTTGCCTACCACAATTATTATCAGTTAATCAGCTGTTTTGTAAACACAAATGCCTTCCTGGATTATTGGATAGCTAACATGTTTTTAGATGTCCATGGGTTGATTACCTACAATAAAAGACTTCTCCAGTTAATCTCAAACCTTTATTAGATTTTCAAGAGATGTTGGGCATAGGTGCCATATTGCAGAAGATAATGGTTGCAACCACTAAGCCTTCTTCCTGAAGGATATATGTTTTATACCCCTTCTCCTAACCATCACAGAATATTGCAACTGAAATCTACATATAGCTGTCCAGAGTGAACTCCAAAATAAAAGGATTTTAGGAAATGAATTTATTATCAAGATGAAATTGTTAAGACATCGTACATTTTAATACCATAGAGTTCCAGTTTTTTGTTTAATAAGTTTTACACTAAAAAAACACAGATAATCAAACATTATTGACAAGAGTCTTTATGTTTTCTTGGCATATATAAGGTCCAAAGCTGCTGGGACCAATGGAAACAATGAGTGCAAGGAAAAGAGGGAACAGCAGGAGTATGAAAGGGAATGTACAGAAGAAAAGCAGAGTCACAGCCTTGGACTGATGGCTGGAAATCAAATGACAAGTTGAAATACAGAAAGTACACCTTGAAGATATGATGGGTTATATCCCTTTCTTATTTGAGGTATTGAAACAAAAGTGGGGTGATTTTTTTCCTAGAGGATGGAGCATGAAAACAGATTACAAAGGAAAAGAAAAAAAGGATGAAAGATCAGGCAAACTAGCATGATGACTATGAAACTCAGTTGAAGGACATGAATAACAGATGCCAGCTGTCCAGAAATAGGGATGTAAATATGATATAAGGATACATACCTATTTGTTTGACCCATGCATTCATCCATGAATGTACACAGCCTAGTTAGGAGACTTGAGTGGGAGGATGTAGGTGAGCAGAGTGCATATTAGAATGAGGGAGGCATTAGGTGATGTCAACAAAGTCACCGGAAAAATGCAGGAGTAGACATGACATTGTAGTCCGTGGGTCTGTAGAATTCAGCTGAGGATCTGACAGATGTAGAAACCTAAGGAGGCGTGTGTGTGTGTGTGTGTGTGTGTGTGTGTGTGTGTGTGTGTGCGCGCGCGCGCGCAGGGAAGCCATTCATAATTTTGAATATGGCAATGAGGAATTGCTTCTTTGAGAAGATACTACTTGAAGAGTAAAAGGAAGGAGTCCTGTAACTATCTGGAGAAAAACTTTTTAGGAGAAAAGAACAAGACTGAGGATCCTGCGCAGAGAGCATAGTTTATGTGTTCTAGAGACAGAAAGCAGCCAGTGTGGCTAGAGCAAATCCGGAAAGAGAAGAAGAATATAGGGTCATAGAAGTAGCAAGCATTCTGGACATAGAGAGCCTTAGTGACTTCCACTCTTACTCTAAAATATGAAGTACTAGAGAGCTTTGAGCAAAGGACATAATAATCTCATTTATGTATTAAAAAGAACACTCACTTGTCTACTGCTGTGTTGAACAAAACTCCTATGGGGGCAGGCAAGAAAAAAGCAGGAAAGGCAGTTAGCAAGCTATTGCAGCAAACCAAGTGAGAGATCATGGTGCTTTGTGTTTTTGTTTAATTTTTTTAAATCTTTATTTATTTTTGAGAGAGAGGCAGAGATGAGCATTGGAGGAGCAGAGAGAGAGGGAGACACAGAATCTGAAGCAGGCTCCAGGCTCTGAGCTGTCAGCACAGAGCCCGACGTGGGGCTCAAACTCACAAACCGTGAGATCATGGCCTGAGCCAAAGTCGGACGCTCAACTGACTGAGCCACCCAGGCGCCCCTGTGGTTTTTTTTTAATTGTTGTTGTTTGTTTTTTAAAGTTTATTTTCAGAGAGAAGGAGAAGGAGAGAGTGCACACACACACATGCTTGGGGAGGGGCAGATAGAAAGGAGTGAGAATTTCCAGTGGGACTCATTCTGAGGAACTATGAGATCATGACCTGAGCCCAAATCAAGAGTCAGATGCCCAACCAACTGAGCCACCCAGACGTCTGAGATTATGGTGCTTTGGACAACAAAGTGAAGGTGGGGATAAATGGCTACGTTGTAGAGATGTTGAATATTAAATCTACCAAATTTGCTCATAGATTTATGTAGGCTTTGATAAAAACAGAGAAGTTAAGAATTACTCAAAGTCATCAATAAATGACCACAACATGGATCCTTCTTTCTTGGCCACAAAATTTTTATCAAGTGAGTCAGGGCACTTTTGTTGAACGCAGATTTTAACTCTGAACCCCAATGATAGCTGAGTGAAAGCAAATGCCTAACAGGATTTCGTGGTTTTGGAGAGAGAGTGAGCCAGCCACTAATGTGGGGAACATCTAGAATTTGTCTGAAATTGGAAACAATCACTGAAAATAGTTATATTTATGAAAGAACAGATTTTGTTGACTTTTTAAAATTTAGGAATTGAGAATGAGGTAGGGGACTGTCTTTGTCAGTGCCACTGCTATAACAAATACCATAGACTGGGTTGTTCAAACAACAGACATTTATTTCTGGAGGCTGGGAAGTCTAGATCAAGGCGCTATCCTATTTGATTACTGGTGAGACCCTTCTTATAGGTTTACAGACATCCACCTTCTTCCTATATACTCAAATGAAGAAGAGAAAGAGCGTTCTGGTCTCAATTCCTTTTCTTATAAAGGTACTAGTCCCATCGTATGGGCCCTGCCTTCATGGTCTAAGCTAAACCTAATCACCTCCTGTAGTCCCCACCTCCAAGTGCCATCACGTTGGAGGTGAGGGCTGCAATGCATGAATTTTGTTGAGAGACATCCGGTCCATACGGGACTCCAAGAATCTTTAAGACACAATGTTTGAAGTGGGTGGATAGCAGTAGACCACCTTGGGACGAGACAGAAAGAGGGATTGACTGCATGTTAAGTTTGATAAAGCAGCCCAGGTGATTCCAACGTTTCCTTTCCTTACCCCTCACTTTTCATATCTCCTTGCCTACCCTTTAGAATTATAACTCTACATAGATTGTGTTTATGCGTATTTTTAGATCAGTGGACTTATTAACTTTTTCACCCTGATGAGGATTGGTGAAGTTAAAAAAAATAACATGAAAGAGTTAGGATCGGTTTTATGTTACATTTAAGAAACTGCAAGTTAAACTTGACTGTATTGTAAATGGAGAGAGTGACAGAGGATGAGCCGCTTACCCACTTTAATGTGGGGAAGTAGACATTTTAGTATAAAGAATTTGTAACTTTTGGGGTACCTGGGGGGCTCGGTTGGTTGGGTATCCAAATTTAGCTCAGGTCATGATCTTGGGGTTTGTGATTTCAAGCCTGCCTAGGGCTCACTGCTGTCAGCACAGAGCCCGCTTTGGATCCTCTGTCCCCCTCTCTCTCTGCCCCAATCCCATTCATACTCTCACTCTAAAAAATGAATGAAGATATTAATTTTTTTAAAAAATACAAAAGCCTTTAAAAATAATGTATAGTTTTTATTCTCATTTCTCAGCATTTACTTTATGTATGTATGTATGTATGTATGTGTTTATGCTTGAAGGTTTTTTGTGTCTTCCTTTTTTTCTTACATTATAGAGGTTAAGTATAGGTTACAGGTTAGGTAGATAGGTTAAGGATAGGTTTTGGAGCCAGAATACCTAAGTTTGAGTCTTAACTACACAATTTGTTGTTATGTCCATGGAAATATTATTTAATTTCAGTTATTTCTTTTCTTTTCAATTATTAACTTTCTACTTCTTTGTCTATCTCAAAGGATTCCTTAGAAGTTTAAATTTACTATATATATATATATTTTTTTTTAGACTTTGCTAATATTTTTATTGTTTTGATGACAAGCAAGAAAATAATAAATGTTTTTATTTATTTATTTTTTTTTTTATTTATTTATTTTTATTTTTTAATATATGAAATTTACTGTCAAATTGGTTTCCATACAACACCCAGTGCTCATCCCAAAAGGTGCCCTCCTCAATACCCATCACCCACCCTGCCCTGCCTCCCACCCTGCCCTCCCTCCCACCCCCCATCAACCCTCAGTTTGTTCTCAGTTTTTAACAGTCTCTTATGCTTTGGCTCTCTCCCACTCTAGCCTCTTTTTTTTTTTTTTTTTTTTTTTCCTTCCCCTCCCCCATGGGTTTCTGTTATGTTTCTCAGGATCCACATAAGAGTGTAACCATATGGTATCTGTCTTTCTCTGTATGGCTTATTTCACTTAGCATCACACTCTCCAGTTCCATCCATGTTGCTACAAAAGGCCATATTTCATTTTTTCTCATTGCCACGTAGTATTCCATTGTGTATATAAACCACAATTTCTTTATCCATTCATCAGTTGATGGACATTTAGGCTCTTTCCATAATTTGGCTATTGTTGAGAGTGCCGCTATAAACATTGGGGTACAGGTGCCCCTATGCATCAGTACTCCTGTATCCCTTGGGTAAATTCCTAGCAGTGCTATTGCTGGGTCATAGGGTAGGTCTATTTTTAATTTTCTGAGGAACCTCCACACTGCTTTCCAGAGCGGCTGCACCAATTTACTATATATTTAAAGTTGTGGTACATGTTAAGCACTCAAGTATTACCTATTTTTTTTCCTTTGTCCTGAACTATGTTCTGGAGAGTTGATGTTGCCGGATAAGTGTTCTTAAGATAAATGAGGTATTAAGGTATGTGTCTGCCTTTAATGTTTTCCAGACCCGATTGAATATTTCATCAGAGCTCTGAAAATTGATTGATTGATTTTTATACTCCATTGTGCGTTTCTCAGGCTAAAAAATTTGCTGGTTTTCCATGTCAGGACAGTCGATGTTTTATAACTTTCTTTTTGAAGATATAGTCCTTTTTTTCTATATTCCCTTGTGCCAGAAAAGTGTTCAGTTAGAGCATTATTTATGCTTAACCATGGTCTGCCATTTATACCAGCAAAGTCTCTGTTGATTCCATCAGAGAAGGTGAGGTTGGATTGAGTGAATTTTTACTAGCATTTGTGATTAAGGTGGTATGATAGCTGGGGCACCTGGGTGGTTCAGTTGGTTAAGTGTCCAACTCTTGGTTTCAGCTCAGGTCATGATCTCACGGTTTTAAGATCAAGCCCCTGAGTTAGCACAGAGCCTGCTTGGAATTCTCTCCCCCCCCCACTCTACCCCTCCCTGACTTTTGCAGGAGCATGTGCCTGCATTGGCTGTCCCCCCACCCCCAAAATAAATAAACTTTAAAAAGATGGTATGATAGCTATAACGTTATATGTCAAGTATAATAAAAAAAAATGTTTTAAGATGAAATGGTGGTAGGCAATTTATATTGAATTTAAATTTGTTTCTCAAAGTATATATTTAACCAATTCCTATTCCCCCAAATCATTGTGTCCTCACTAGGCTGATGCTAAGTAAGGAGCATTATGGTAGCCAGCCTTCAACATGGCTACACTGATCCCCACCTCCTGATATTTATACTCTTTTGTAACCCCCTTTCATATTGTCCCAGGGTTAGTCTGTGTGACCAATAACATATAGCAGAAGTGATGGTATGTAACTTTAAAGTTAGGTTATAAACAAAGATTCTTTGCTTGACCAAACTTTAGTGAGGCATCTGAAGCTTCTAGGCCAATCTGTGTACTTCCTTGTAAAATACAGTTTTAGCAAGAATGCTGCGAAGTCAATTTAACAAGAACCTCTCCCAAACCTTTACTCAATACGTGATCACCTTGGATATCTGATCAGGTCCTCCTTTCTCTACCATCCCCCAGGGATGTCTGATCATCCTGGCCTGTTTTCACCAGGAATCCTGTTAGTTTGGCCTAGCCAGAACTCCTGATATTTCCTCTAAGCAACTTTCCATCCACTGACACCCACCTGCTTCTTGGCTATAAATTTCTACTTGCTGCTGCTGTGTTTGGAATTAAGCTGAATTCTTTACAAAGGTCTCTTTTTCCCCCGTTTCAGTAGTCCTGAACAAAATCTGGTTTTATTTCTTTAATAGGAAGAAGAAAAAAAAAAAGATGGGATGATACAAACCAGATAAACTTCTGCCAGTTATATTTTTGGTCTTGAACATTCCATAAAGTCTGGGGGTTCATTTTGTATGGTTTGGTGATAACATGTCTAAGCATAATTATTCATATTTTTAAGTAATTGGTTTGTTATTAAAGGAAAGGGAGGAACTAATTATGTAGAAAGACAATTAGGCTCAAATTTGCCTGTGACAGTTGACAGTTTAGAAAGCAGTGTGCTATTAATGTGACTTCTGTGGGCTTCCTAACTAACAAAATACCAATCTCACTTCTCACATTATACATTAGGACTGAACCATAAAGGGGAAAAAATGAAGGCACTGCATACCTCATTACACAGACCTAAGAGATGGTGGTGTAGCAAAGGCTACAGAATTACTGTGGATCATCAGAGCCAAACAGAAGCAGATGAAATTGGAATAGTTTATCAGAATCAGTCAATCCAAGAAGGCAAAGGATTTAAATCAAAATGATAATAGAGACACTAAAAGAAAATGTGCCCTGTATGAGCAATGGAAGAAACAAAATATTGTTATGAAAGGAAGACCTAGACAGAATGGAATTCATATGTTAATGATTTTATGAAATTAGAAAGATAGTCTGAATTACGTAAATGTAAGAGTTTTATTTTTATATGAATCTTTTTAAAGGAAGTCGAATAGGTATATCCAAGTTGTTTTTAACACAAATTTTAACATATATCCCTAAAGATAAGGAATGCAATTCTACTTTTCATTATGGTTGTTTTATGGGTAAAACAAAAAAAAAATCATTTTATTTTATATTGAAAGAGCAAGTCACTTACTCTCTCTGACATTCAATTTTCTGTTATGTAAAACGATAGCATTGGAATAGATACCCATCATATTTGTTTCTGGTTTCAAATTTGCATGATTCCATGAAAAAGGGTTTTCTGCTGGAGGAAAATAGATTTCCTTCACAATTATGGTCATTTTAAGTGTTTTATTTTGTAATTTGTCAGAACTTGCAGTAACATTTGTTTGTGAAGCTGTATTTGATTATTCATTCATCTCTGGTGATTAATTACATGTGAATTGTCCTTAAATCTCAAATTAATTCCACAAATTCAAGACATGTTCTCATAAGCACATGGACTAATATATCTAGGCTTGTAATAAATATTTTATCAATGCGCTTATCATTTATTTGTAGGCCTTGTCTGTGTACTTAATAACAGACATATAAGGTAACATCCAAATTCAATCTTTGATATGTCAGTACTGTTTTTAAACTTAAAAACAGATAGCTTCAGTTTTTTTTTAACAGAGAAGTTTTGTGGTTTTTACAAAGCAAATATATTTTTCCTAACCATCACTTTGTGGAGGTTTAGGAAAATGTAGCCCCACTCCCACTTACAATATGCAAACTTAAATTATCATATTGATATAGCTATCAGCTGTCCCCTTTGATGATACCTTATAGATGAGTAGAAACAGAAGATTCATTTCATTTGTGTCAACATTAGCAGAAAATAATATGACAGAGTGCAAGACTCAAGGGATTCATCTGACATTATTGAACAACCTTTTACCCTAGGAAATGCTTCTTACTGGGCCTTCTCCAGACACATTACACAAAAGAAGATCTTCTGATGGCCTTTGAACAATCTGAGACAGTGATCTATGCATTTTAGAAAAGATGCCCTAATGGGAATGCAAATAATTTTATGTTGAAATCTTTGTCAAAATCCTGAAAACTATTTCTTTTGTATGGTTCTTTGAAGGATCTTTTACAATGACCATTCACATCAATGCCAAGTCCTTTGGAGGGGGAGGGGAACCTTGACATAAAATCATAAAACACAAATTAACATTTTATTATTCAATTTAAAAGGCAGTGATATATGAGAGACGTTTTAGCTTCCTGGGAAGTGAAAATGAACAAGAGAGGCAAAATGTGCCCAACCAATAAATATGAGTTGTTAGCTTCTAAAAATATAGGATTCTTTGTTAAGAGTTATATTTGACAGGACAGTTTTCTAGGTTACAAATAATTGTATATTATTTAGTGAATTTATTTCATATTTATTTTTTCATGGAATAATACTAAACTAGTAAGTAAATATGGATATATATATATATATATATATATATATATATATATATATGATAGAGATATTGGTATAACAATTTATATATTACAACCATCCGTTAAGTTGTTGTATGGTGTAGAATTGATTTTTTTTTCAGAAATTACATAATAATCAAATGCCTGATTACCCAGGGACATTTCCAGTGGTCTCTTTGGCTGGGTAATAGGCAAACATATTTAGTATTTATTGGGATGATATGCAAGCCTACTTAACGCTAGTACAAATAAAAGGCTTTGGTGACAGAGCTCAGCTTTATTTTGTCTTTAATGAGGACTGTCTGTTTCCTTATAGCTATCCACTTTAAAATAGAGTATTTGAAAGAGAACTTTTAGAATAATTGCAAGTTTGGAAAGCAAAACAGCAAAAATCTTTATTTTTTTGTGGGGCTGTTGGTTTCACAATTTTCCACCTTTGTTATTAGCATCCCGATACTATTATAACAATACAAACATGGCTTATGCCACCATTACTCCTCCTCCTCCTCCTCCTCCTCCTCCTCCTCCTCCTCCTCCTCCTCCTCCTCCTCCTACTGTTACTATATCACTACCACCACGAATACCACCACCATCACCGTCTACTTCTAGATGTAACATCTGTTGCGTAGAAAGTATGTGCCAAACCTTGAGCTCAATAACCCATGTGGACTACTTCACTGACGCTTCTTAGAAGTCCTGTGTAGTTCACTCTGCTATTAATCCTATATTTAAAGTAATTGTGATTGTACAAAACCAATACAAAATCTCCAGGGTCCAAGATCATCTGAATGATTTTAGGCACCATAATATTATAATTTCGCATGCAGGTGAAATAGCCAAGATCACACTGGTAGCTACTCCCTCTAGCAAATGTTAGAATGCTAACGAGCCTGCAAGAGGTAGAGGATGGAAAGAGTTTTTAGAGAAGGGGGACAAGGGAGATGAAATGACATGCCCCAGTGATTCATGTGAGCATATATGAGCTCAGTCACCTCAAAGAGGATTTAAATAGTTCTGCTTAGAATTCCCCCTGAAGAATCCCACCAATTTAACTGGACGACAAGGATAATTGTCTATTTGATTCTAAGAACTACTGTGGTACATTAAAAAATCACAGGAAAAATCAACTTGAGCATAAAATAATACAATAATAAATCATTCATACACCGAAGGTGACACTCGAGAGCTTCTGTTTCACTGACATGTATAACTTTACATGTAAAATTAATCTATGGAGAGAAAGTTGAGCATTTTGCTATCTATAACAATTTGGCATTGAAAAGTATAAGCTTAACTGCACTGTGACCTAGATTTCAATCATAATGCAATAGGAGAAAAAAAATGTTGGTGAATTATGGTAAAATAAATTTTATTTTGAGCAATATTAGTTTCTTTTCAGTGATCTTTTCTGACATTTAATAGATTTTTCAGTCATGCACAAATAGAAGAAGAATGTAAGTGGAATGAAAGTATAATACTTTTTGGCACCAAATGAAACATTAAACCATGCCAAGGAGAGCTTCTGGATGTGTCCATTTCACCCATGAATGCTTTGGGCTCCCCAGACCTAATGTGGAGGGAAGCCATGCAGTGGCTGATCTCCTGGGACGTCCACGGTGCAGACGAGGGCTCAGAGGTGGCTGACTACATGATGCACCGCTGAGTTCTGCAAATAAATCAGTTGACTTCAGTTTTAGGAAGAGGATTTTTGACCTGCCAGTTTGTGAAGTAAATTTGAACCACCATATTTATATAGACGCTGCTGTTCCAACATTAACTTACTTACACATGATTTTAATGATAGGTGCTTTTTTAAAAATAGCAATGCTTTTCTTTTTGTTTTTAAATTGGGAAGCATTGTGAGCTATAAAAGTGCACAGAAAAAATAATAACTATTCATATACTACCAACCAGTTCTGTCAGAATTAGTGTTTTCCCATTATTTTATCATTTCTAGAACTTGTAGAAGTAATAAACCATGAGGGATACAATTGAAGATGCCTACGGACCTCTCCCTGCAGATCCCTTTTCCTAACATCTGAGAGATAATGATCATCCTAAATTTGGATGTGATAAGCAATGCCATGTTTCTATTACATATATATTCTATTACATATATATATTTAACACATATTACATATTATATATATATTTAACACATAAAATCTATCTATAGTTTTGGTGTTATGAAATAATTTCTAAACAATGTCATGCTACATGTATCATTCTTCATATTCTTTTACTTAATTATTGCTATGAGATAACTCCATATTTATATATGCAGCTATATTCTCACTATTCTGTAGGGTTGTATTATCAACATGTATCCAAATTTATTCATTCTCCTATTATTACATACTTAGGTTTTGTTCTAGTTTTTTTCCACAAAACACAATACTGCAATTAACTTTATCATACATTATCCTGACTGTATAACTGAGAGTTTATATATGTTTAATTATAAAAATTGCATATAAGTATGCAATTACCAAGCTAAATATTGTACCATATTCTACTTTATGAAATATTGTTAAAAATCCTTTTCAGATTCGTTTGAAATTTGTATTTCCATCAGCAGTGTGTGGAAGTTTCCATTATACAAGAACTTTGTCAGAATTTAGTATTGTGACAATAATTAATTTTCACAGATTGATGAGTAAGAAACAATGTCTGCTTATAGCTTAATTGCCTTTCCTGATTTTAGTGAGAGCATATTTTAATGTTATGTTATTTAATGTTATATTGGCCATTTATATTTTTTCCTCAATATTCCTATTTATAGGCTTTGCTTACTTTCCCATAGTTTGCTTGACTTTGGCTTACAGATTTCTAGATTTCTTGATATCCCTTTATTTTCATTAGATAAGTTTTTGTCTTTTTACTTTGTTTCTATTTTTTTAATGTATGAAAATTTAGCATGTTTTTTTTCCTTCTATATTTTCAAGTAAAAATTTAAGTTTTTTCACACCTAAAATTTTGTTTTATGTATGCTTTGAGGAAATAATTTATTTTTTTCCATTATACAGACCACTCATCTCAGCACCAACATTCTACAATTATACATTTTATTATATATTTCCTGGTTTTCAGTCCTAATATAACCTATTGATATTTTCTCAGTATTTCCTCTTAATTTTTCAAAGAACCTACACTTAATGTTATATGCCCTCTCTCTAGTTGTGGTGAGCACTGGCTGTTACATGTAAGTGATGAATCACTAAAATCTACACCTGAAACTAATATTACATCATATGTTAACTGGAATTTAAACAAAAACCTGACATTAAAAACAAAGTATCTATGCTCTCTCTATTGTTTATTTTTTATTTTTATAATCATCTTAACTAATTTCCTAATAATTTCATTGGTTGGATTTACTTTTTTCTTTTTCAAAACATCTTAGGATAGGGATTTTATCAATCTACTCCTGATTTTATCAATCAATCAATTCTCTACTTCTCAAATTAAAGCTGATACAATTCTAATCCCACATTTTTTGAAAAATATTTTCATTATCATTCTTATTTAGATATTTTACTTTTTCTGAAATTTTTCTTGATCTATTAGTATTCTGATATTTACTTCTGATATTCTCAAATAGGTATATTTGAGGCTAATGTTTAGACTTGGAATTATTGCATTACAGTTAGGAAACGTGGTCTATAAAACATGTTTAGACTTTGAATTATTATACTGTAGTTGGAAATCTTGGCCAGTCTTTATTATCCTTTTGTATTTACTTTGTGGAATAAATATATATTGTAGAGGTGCCTGGGTGGTTCAGCGTCCAACTCTTGATCTCTGCTCAAGTCATGATCTCATGGGTCATGATCTGCTTGGGATTCTCTCTCTCCCTCTGTCTCTGCTCCTCTCTCTCTCTATCAAAATAAATAAATAAACTTTAAAAAACAAATATTGCATATTATATACATTATACACATGCATATATGAAGAAAAATAATATATAGTTACTATGATATTGGTATTATTATGTAATGTATTCAACAATTGCCTATTTCTTGCTTCTACCTTCCTTTGGTATTAATTGCCATGGTACAACTCTTGTTAACTGGTGGTTCTCAACCAAGTTGCATATGGAAGTCATCTGCAGAACTTTATTATTTCTTTTTAAAGTTTATTTAATTTGAGAAAGGGAGCATGCCCGCAAACACGCGCGCGCGCGCGCCGCGCACACACACACACACACACGCGGCGCGCGCGCGCGCGCGCAGCAGCGCGCGCGTGGGAGGGTCAGAGAGACAGGTAGAGAGGTAAAGAAGGAATCCCAGGCAGAATCTGTACTCTCAGTGTGGAGCCTCCGATGCTGGGCTCAATCTCAGGACCATGAGATCACGACCTGAGTGGAAATCCAGAGGCAGATGCTCGACAGACTGAGCCACCCAGGTGTCCTCATCTACAGAATTTGAAAAACAGACAAACAAACTAGTGACTCAGTCTTGCTCGCAGGGATCCTAATTTAATAAATCTGAGCTGTTGTTTGGTACTGAAAATTTCAAAATCCCCCAAGTGTTTTTAGTGGTCAACAAGAGTTAAAAACCAAGCTCTTGTCTTTTCATCAAGACACTTTTGGAAAGTTTTTTTCAGATTTCCTTTGGAAATGTTTTTAGGCTGTCAAGATTCAGAATTCCAGGTTGACAGTTGGTTTCTTACATTTTGAAGATACTGTGTTGTCTTCTATTTTCTGTTATTGTGGTTGAGAGGCTTGCAGTTGGGCTAATTGTTCTTCTTTTCTGGGCATTTTTTTTACTTCCCTATTTGATTTTAAGATTATCTGTCTTCCTTTTATCCTCTGCAATTTCACTACCATCTCTCCTGATATGTGATTATTTGTATTTGTCTTTCTCAGGACTGCCATAGTATTTAAATCTAAGAATCTGTGTATTGTATCAAAACTGAATATAATTCACCCTGTCCACTTTTGTCCAGGTTAATTTTTAAAAAGAATGCTTCCTTTTATTTCCAAATACTAGTTTGTATTTTTAATTAATTTTAGCATATCTGAGTAACGATGAGCAAAACAAAAATTTATCTGAAGTGTTCAGTGATTGAGTCCTTCTGTTGTATTATCTGTGGACTTTTGATCTTGTGTATTTTATAGTTTAGATGATGAGTTTATCTTTAGTGAGCCCTTATGTATGTGTGAAGGTACTTTTCTACCCTGCTCTTTGCATTTGCTTCTTTTGGAATCCCCAGGGTTTTACCACAACAAAGTAACTTTGTGGTTGGGAGTTATCCAAGATCTAATAACAGAGGATGCCAGAAATGCAAACGTGACTGAGGGTAGATCATGGCTACAAATGTTCAGGCCCAGGCCCAAACACAAAAATTTCCTTTTGCCTGAATAGCAGACTGTCCATTTCACTTCGCGTTAGCCCTGAAGAGATACCGATTTTATAACATAAGGTATATCTGCTTTCACTCCCTTGGTATTATTAGCCCAAGACCTTCTTCTGCATCTTCAACTAGGAGTTAGTATCTAAAACCCTAGAGCAGGATTTCTCTACATCAACACTATTGGCATCTTGTGATGGATAATTGTTTAGTGCTGGGCAGAGGTGGGGGACTTGTATCCTGTGCATTATAGAAAGCTTAGTAGTAAAACCTACCCTCTACCCACAAGATGCCAGTAGTACATATCCCTTCCCAGCCGTTACCACCAAAATGTCTCTATCCAGTTACAAATGTACCCACAAGGGCAAAATTGCCCCCACTTAAGAACCACTGTCCTCGATTATTGAGATCAGCAAGCCCTCCTGAGCAACCTCATGATTAAATTAGCTCATGTACTTAATGGTCTGTTGCATCTTATTTTTAGCTTCTAGACATTGCCTTTACTTGCTTGTGAGCTCAGTTACATATTTAATAGGAGATCTAGTAATAGTCTGCTTAATATTTGTAGAGAGAATTTTTTTATAGCAAGGGAATTTTCAGGTATTTAATTTTTCTATATTGAAAAACCTGGCATTCTAAGTTGTTTTTTTTAAATCTGCAATTATGTGGCAAGAAGATACACTTGACCATGGGTTAATTGATCATGTAAGTAATTCTGATGTAGCATTTAGATAAGCATGAGTAGACAGAACACCTGTGTTCATCTGCTTTTAGTATAGCGAGTGCTATCTACTGTGGTTGGACACAGCCTGAGAGTCAGATGACCTGGCTTCTGAATGTTAGCTCTACCTCTAGTTAGCTCTGTGGTTACATTCAAATAAATAACTTAATTCTTTTATTTTTTACTTTATTACAGTGATTTTATTTCTTATTTACTGATTACTACTTGTCATTTATCTACCAAATCAGACTCATAAATATTATAATTTACCAATGTCTGAATATTAAATTGAGAGTATCAATAAAATGTATACTAGTTATTGATTTATCTCCCCTACATGTCTATTGTGTTAAAATACATTATGAACTTTTATTCATATAAATATTTTCAGTCATCTATTATGTTTTTAATATGTCCTGTATGATTTAAATATAAAAACAGCATACTATATCACTGTAATAGAAGTTTTGAAGCAGGTATTTTTAAAATAAAAATATAAAATATTTGAAAGTGTGAAAAATTATACACATTTGCAGTAGGTATTTTAAGTGGTTTCAAAGAAAGTGATTGGTCAGGGAGGTTGATCAGTAGTGTTTTAATTAAAGTGATACCAATTAAGCTCTTTCTTAGAACGTAACATAAGGTTTTGATTAGTAAAATAGAGAATGAAAAGGGCATTCCGTGTAGCACATTTCATGGAGAAAAAATATCTAATCAGATGTCTTCACGTACTACTCTTGGGCAGTAGAAATACAAGGAGACCCTTTTAAGCTCTTCCATGAGTAGACCCACTCCCAACCCCCACTGTCACCACTGACCTCCTTTGTTCTTGTGGTGTAGGACCACTTTTAAAAATGCCATGTAGGTGGGATATAGACAGAAGAAGTACACCTTCTCTATACCCACTCAAGCTGGACAAGAGCAAAGGTAGGCTTAGTTTTAGTTATTGAGAATAGTCTCAGACATCTCAGTAAGGAAGGCTTAAGGAGTTCAAAAACAAAGGAGATAAAATTCAATTTTGTATTCTTTGGCAGGCAGTTCAGTAGAGGTTATAGCCTACAAAATTATAGTGAGCCCAGATGTTGAGCTTTCTTGACTTTTAACATTGAAGCCTCCTAGAGGGGAGACCCCACAGTGGGGTTTATCATGACAGTTTCACCATGATTATAATCCAGTTGAGAATGGTGATATCTACAGAAATAACCAGAAAACAAAACCTTGCATATGGTCAATGCTGGAATAGTACCACAAAATAGCATGGGACCTGAATAAACATAGAACACTGAAGAAAAAATTCCTTGAAGTATATGAATCAGACCTTGAAGAATGATTAGTATTTGAAATGAGTGACATTGATACCAAGACTGAATTGGGTGATATGTGATATCAGGCTAAAATAAAACTTCATGGGCTGGAAAAGGGATATATTAAAATCCAGAAGTGTCATCAGAGATGACAGAAGTGGTGGAGTAGTTCCAGGTGATAGAAAAACTTGAAATATTTTTAAATTGGTTATCAATATGTGTTAAGTGCCATCATCATGAATTATCACATTGCTTGGGAAAAATACCTCCATTAAAAAAATATTTCACTTGAGATAAGGTTCAGACTAAATAATTCAGGTTCCTAGGAAGTTCACCCTAAAGCATTCAGTCACTTCTATATGATGAACCATTTTCTTTAAGAGGAAAGATTCTAAATGCAAATGTCAGAATCCGCCATAATAAATGCTTTATTGATTGTCTTTCTGTTGAGAAGTTCTAAGCACTTTGGTGATCTTGTCTTATATGCCATTGGCAGGTTTAAGGACAATTTAAAGGAATTTGTGATTTCCAAAGCAGGAAGAAATTTGGCAGAATGTTTTTATATATATTGTATACATGGTCTACATTTTATTCAATTCCCAAGTGAAAGGTGATAAGAATAAAGATTAGAGAGCAAATGAAGAAAAAAAATAAATGAAACCAGGAAGAATCTGAAAACATTCTAAATTAATAAGAAGAGACCATTTTTTCTCTTTTCCATTCATAGACTTCAGCCGTTCTTGATTTTATATTCTTACAACTATAAAAATTCTTTTGTGTGCAGCGTTTTCAAGCTAACCAGCACTTTACATTTGAACAATAAGCAAGAGAGGAAAATTTTTCCTCTTAATCTTGTACTTTTAAAAATACAATATAACTGCTTTAGCTTTATATTGATTGAAGATGCTGCAAGTAAGACAAGTCATTTCTGATAATGCTAAAGAAAACAACTAATCATACTAATAACACCAAATGAAAATGAGTAACAGCTTTTAAGGTAATGCTGTCATGATCACACTGAAAAATGGGAACATACTTCTCTGATGCATATCAAATGTGTATTCTGGAAAGTACCATATTTTTTTTCTTCACAGGTGCCCCAACCTAACTTTCTCTTGATTGCTAAATAACCTGAAAGAGAACAAGAGAGAAAGGGAGAATTGGTAGACTTCATTCATAGTGTTCTTAAAATGACAATGTTATTAAACAGCTGACTCAAAACCCATTTTTTATACTTCTTATTCCCCTTCCCCTCCCTCCCTCCCCTGCCCCCAGCATATCTCTTTCTCAGTGATGGAGCAAATAGAACTTTGATATGCATATTTGTAAAATAAGAAAATTCATTTTAACTCTTACAAGCTACTGAGGCAGATACTCACTAAATATTTAGGAATCAAACCATAGAAACCTCTGGAAGCATGGAGGATAATCCTATAAAAATGTATTAATTCAGTAACTTTGGAGGAATTAGAAATGATCTCAAATAGCAGAGCCATAATAATGAGAGCACTAGCTAGTAGTCCCATTTTCATACCTGGACTAGCTTTTCTTTCCAGAAAAATTTACATTTACTTCATTGATAAATATCATTAAATGATAGCTAAGTCTGTAGTGCAGACGACATCAAATCCATGGGAGCATGTGTAGGTAAATACTAGGCATTTCTGTAGTAGTGTGAATTAAAGGTAGAAAAAAATTCTTGCTGTTTGCTTATGAATATTTCTTCCAACCTAGTTTTATCTAATGTGAAAGGCTACTGGTTTCTGCCTTTCTGGAAAATATTTTTTTCTCCTCATAGTCTACTTTTTTACTGTATTACACTTGCTTTAAAGCAGATACATAACTACAGAGAGAGTCCTTCTGAAAATAAAGTTGTTGTTTTTTTTTTTTTTCCCTTTGGAGGAACAAATCAGAAATGAATGCATCAGGATAGATTTAGAAAATATATTCCTCTTATGGATCTCCAAGGGCACTGTCTGCATAAAACCTTTTTTAATTTAGCTGTGCTATCTTTAAAAACTTTTTTTAACGTTTATTTATTTTTGAGATAGAGAAAGACAGAGCATGAACGGGGGAGGGGCAGAGAGAGAGGGAGACACAGAATAGGAAGCAGGCTCCAGGCTCTGAGCCATCAGCCCAGAGCCTGACGCGGGGCTCGAACTCACGGACCGCGAGATCGTGACCTGAGCTGAAGTCGGAGGGTTAACCGACTGAGCCACCCAGGCGCCCCTAGCTGTGCTATCTTTAAACTATGATGTAATTCAAGATATCATTTGATTGCGCATCCTATTAAAACGTCTATCAACGTTATCTATAGAATTATTAACGCAACCTGAAACTGAGCTTATCATTGTCGGATAAAAGTAAAATTTCCTTAGAAGCTCTCTACTGGATGCCATTGACTTGATGCCAGTGAACGATATTTATATATATATTTTCCTATTCATTCACTACTTCTTCTTCTATTTTCTATTACCCGGCTTTTTAAATTTAGATTTAGGAAAGATAAATTGACAAGATGTGTTCCAGTGGTGCCTCTTGATATTCTGAAAGTAAGGGAAGTTTTTTCTTAAAACTTCGGGTCTTAGGCACAGTTCTTTCCATGGTGCCAGTATTGTGTTCTGTGGGGCCAGATTGGGAGAATGGTGGAAAAGAACCAAAAGGCACCTTTTTCTTCCATTTTCTTCTTAGTGAGTGGGTTTTCCAGCCTGTTGAGGAAGGAGAGAGTATTTTACCAGCATCAGTCAAGCCCTAAAATTGAAAAAGCTTCTCCTTTCTCTCAAAAAAAGTCCTTAATTCTGTTCTTTTACTCTTTCTTGGAAAATTAATGAGTCTTATCTCCTTCTACAGAAATTAGCCTGCTTGCCAGGTTCTCCAAAAACCAGACCATGGTATAATTAAGAAGATGCGTATGGTTGTATTTTGGCAAGTTAGAAGCTGAGATTCACGCTAAATAAATTAGAATCACTGTGGGGAAAATCAGACTGCTTTTTCCTGCCTTTGCAACTGTCACGTGGCAGATGAGGCTCATCTGATGCTGGATACTTCGCAGAACTAAATATGGCTGTTTTTCTTTTGAACGGTGTTAAATACCACTCATCCTCTGTTCGGTGGCCCATGGTGATTTCAGTGACTGCCCTTCCAGGGTGTTAATCTTCCTTTCCTACGAAGTAGCCTGAGTCCATTGAGCTTTCTGAAGCTTTAGGTCAAAATTAGAAAATACCTTATCTGTTTGCATTTGATCCTGTTTCACTGGGGATGATTCCCTTCCTTTTAATTTTGTGTCACAATACAATAATTCAGAGGAAGCTAAATATTTTTCTCGTCCTACCCATATAGATCGAGGAAGAAGATGAAAATATACTCAAGTCAGAAATCTTTTTGAAAAAGAAGGCTAACGGACTAGTATACTATTTACGGAATAAACAGAATGCTTTTTATTGCCTCAATTGGAATTGCTAGTATAACTCAAAGATAGCCCTATCACCTGTGAGAAATGAAGTCATTCTAAAGTCATGCTGTAATAGTAAAGCATTGTAATATGTGGTAAACCATCCGCATAATCACCATGATCACAGTCCAATCCCCTTTAAGTAGATTTTGTACAGTATAAAAGAGCGAGTGTAACTAAAGGTATCTGAAAATGAGACTGTACATTAGCTCTAAAGTTGTAAATGCAAATAAGACTAAATCACCCAATAGTGTTACTTGCTTATGCTGTATTCAACATACTATATTTTTAAACTTTTCAAAACAGTGCATATTAAAAGTTGGAAGAGTCCTCAGAGACTGTTGTTTTCTCATGTAAAACTCAATCAGATACAAGTTTCTTCTCTAAAAAGGGCTCAGGGCTGGGAGTTTGGGAAGAAGGGTCATGTTTTAAGATTTGTTTTTTGCTAGTTAAACAGTGGAGGTGTAATATATTTGGAAGTAGTGAGAAACAGCATTAAAATAGTTTAGAATATAAATGTATCAAAATTATATGTTTCATCCCTCAAATCTTATTTTTAATTTTATTATTTTTTGTTTTTTTCCCTCAAATCCTATTCATGTCTATAAGAATGCAATATTTTAATATTTTAAAAAGTAGTTTTTTCAATCTGTAGGAATCAGTTACTATTAAGTTTTTGAGAGAGACAGAGAATGAGTGGGGTAGGGTAGAGAGAGAGGGAGACACAGAATCTGAAGCTAGCGCCAGGCTCTGAGCTGTCAGCACAGAGCCCGATGCGGGGCTCGAACCCACAAACTGTGAGATCATGACCTGAACCGAAGTGGGACGCTTAACCAACTGAGCCACCCGGATTCCCCTGTCCTGGATGCAATTTAAATTTTAAAAGGCAACAAACTTTTTTCTATAGCAGCAATAATTTCTCTCTCTCTCTCTTTCTCTCTCTCTCTCTCACATATAGATAATATATATGCATGTAATATAATTATACATAATAATATATAATTATAATAATTATAATATAAAACAACAGAAACTATAAAATATGTAACACATTTAAAAAACCTATGTATATTCTTTTTTTTAATGTTTACTTATTTATTTTGAGAAAGAGGGAGGGAGGAAGGGAGAGAGAGAGAAAGCATGAGTGGGGGAGATGTAGAGGGAGGGACAGAGAGAGAGGGGGACACAGGATCTGAAGCAGGCTCCAAGCTCTGAGCTGTCAGCACAGAGCGCAATGCGGGACTCAAACCCACGAACTGTGAGATCATGGCCTGAACCAAAGTTGGACACTTAACTGACTCAGCCACCCAGGCACACCAAGACATCAGTTACTAAATACCACTGACTCTTCCTGTGATCTTTTAGATTATTTTATAAATAAGTGTATATATTTTGCAAGATTGCTCCACAAAAACTGGAAAATTGCCATTTCATATTAGTTTTTCTCTATCGAGGCTCTCCAGTAGAACTTTCCATGATGATGGGAATATTCACAATGGTGTTGAGCACCACAGCCTCTAGCCATGTGTAGCTGTTGAGCTGCTGAAATTACTGAGATTGAGTTTTAAATTTTATTTATTATTATTTTTTAAATTGCTTTTTTAAGTTTGTTTTGAGAGAGAGAGAGAGAGAGAGAGAGAGAGAGAGAGAGAGAGTGAGTACAGGGGAGGGACAGAGAGAGAGGAAGAGAGAAAATCCCAGGCAGGCTCTGCCCTGTCAGCACAGAGCCTGACTTGGGGCTAGAACTCACGAACCATGAAATGGTTCATGACCTGAGCTGAAACCAAGAGTCAGTTAATTGACTGAGCCACCAAACACCCCTAATTTTATTTAATTATGGTCTTTCATGAGTTAGCCTTTATTATGTTTGACAAACCTCACCCTTTTTTTTTATAGCTCTCAAGATAGAGCAATTTGTCCTCATATTTTTTCCACATTTTTTTCAGAGAAGCAGTGTGGGTGTATAATCAAAATAAAATGTCTGCCTTCATATTCGGGATTTTTATTATATAGCTAACATGTTTCAGTCATCCCTGTAAACCCTAGTCATGCAAAGTTATTTCAAGAGCATCCTTACTGTCACTTCAAATCCTCCTTTGAAGCCAGCGGTAGTGCCTGCAATACTTATGTCAGAAGCAAACCATTTGCTGTTGCCTGCGTTATCCAGTGTGCTTTCAATTCTTCTCAAAATAGGCTTTTGTAGGATAGGGATAAAAAGTGTGTGCGAAGGGAGCCTTGTTCTGTCAATGTCTCGAACCAGGAACACCTCACCAATAATGCAGTAAGAAAAAAGGAAGAAGCTGTCATAGGAAGCTTCAGAAGAATCACTTTCTGACAGGATATGGTGATGGGCATTGTTATGGCCTTGGGGATTGTGCTATAAAGAGAGGGGAGAAGAAAACCTGTAGCGAGTCAATTTATTCAGGAACTTTGAAATGAATACCTAATAAGTGTCTTGTTAAAATTCATATAAACACATTTTTTTTCCAGATTCAACATAAATTCAAGAGATTTTGCCCCAGTTTTTGATTGTGATGTCTCTAGTACACACACACTTATGAATATGTTCAAGGAAGGAACTTTCGTATTCGATGAAATGATGGACTAGACGGGCCCAAACGTCACTTTCAATGTTAATATCAAGATCTCCAGGTTTAAAAGGAAGCCAAAGTACAAAGTGTGGAAATTACTTTATACTGAAATTCTGCTTCTATTCTTCCCAACACCTAACAGTAGATTACTTAAGTTATAGAATATAATTTTTTCTAAAGGATCTCCATATTTAAATTAGTCAAATTTCCACCAGTAAAAAAATTAAATGATTGGGGGGAGGGGCGATTATTGCTGGCTTCCTAATAGAAGTGGTAAAATTAAGTGAAAGAAAAATCTGTGGGAACAAAATGATCAACGAAGATATATGTGCATATAGCTCAATTGACATTTATGTGCTACTAATTTCCCTTAGTTACAGGAAACTGTGGTCTATGAGTAAGCACAGTAATGAAGAATCCAATATACCCCAACTTCATCTCTGCCTCTTACTTACACTCCTTCTTACACCTTCACTCCTTTTGGTCTGTACCTCTCTGTCTTTTGGCTTAACATCTAGCTTGGATTGTGTACACATTTGAATTTATTCCCTTTTATTTACACTTAACTTTATTAACAGAGTTATAATAGTCCTGTAAAGTATTAGGAAGGAAAATAATTCCCATGGAGTTGAAACAAAAATAAAATTCAAAGAATATTCTCCATTTTTGAGAATGAATATTTGCTTTAAGTAGTTCAAGATGATGTTCAATAATCCTTATTTCATAGGTGATTTCAAAACTTGCCATCTAAAAATAAAGGCTATCATGCACTTCTTTCTGGTAAAAAAGAGAACATATCAACCATATTCACTAGCAATAAACAGATGCCTGGAGAATGAGAAAATTACTATTCTAGGTATACAGTTTTATACAGTATATTAGAAATCAAAATATTGATTTTTTTTCAAATTTATCATATCAACTATATTCACTGGCAATAATGAGATACCCAGAGAATGAGAAAATTATTACTCTGTATACAATTTTATACAATATATTAGAAATCAAAATTTTGATTTTTTTTTCAAATTTATGGAATTGAGAAGCTCTTTAAATTTACTGTTTGTACTCATCATGCATATAGCTGCAGAGTGTATTCTAAACTCCATGCTACAAATTACTAATGAAAAGGATGTACAAAATATAGCTCAGTTAAACGTACCGACAAGAAAATGTGACCAGTTCTGTTTAAGTCCACATTCAAGCATCCGCATCTTCTAAAACTTGAGAAGTTTAAAGAGACCCTCCAGAGGGTGTCTGGGTGGCTCAGTCGGTTGAGCGTCAGACTTTGGCTCAGGTCATGATCTCACAACTCCTGGATTCGGGCCCGTGGAGCTCTGTGCTGACAGCTCAGAGCCTGGAGCCTGCTTGGGATTCTGTGTCTCCCTCTCTCTCTGCCCCTAACCCACTCGCATTCTGTCTCTGTCTCTCTCAAAAATAAATAAACATTAAAAAAAAAAAAAAGATTTTAAATACACCCTCCAAGGGAGTCTGGCATTTTGTTTTATCCTCAAACAACCCCATTTGTTTTTATATCACAGCGTTGTTACAAAGATAAAAGGATGGATATATGCGAAGTGTTTAGAAGAGTGCCTGATACATATTAGGTGACATATAGCATTTAATTGTTATCATTTTCTTTGGAATTGTGCTAGAAGGCTTCATACAAATGGTTTCTATTTTGAAGTTCCTGTTCTACCAGATGGAAAACATGATTAAATTGTAGCTGCATTGCAAATATTGAAGGTACAAAAAACACTTTTTTTTTTTCAGTCCAATAGGTAATGCAATGCACAGGAAGTTAAGTGTCTTCTCCACTTTTTTTAAATCTCTTCATAGTTCTAAATGAATTTATCATGGTAAATTTTAACGGATTAGGTAAAAATCATGCTATGTCTATTGATGTTTTAATGTTTTTTTGTTTTTTTTAATTTTTTATTTTATATTTTGAGAGACAGAGTGCAAGCAGGGGAGAGGCAGAGAGAGAGAGGAAGACAGAATCCAAAACAGGCTCTAGGCTCTGAGCTGTCAGCACAGAGCCCAATGCAGGGCTCGAACCCACTAACAGTGAGATCTTGACGTGAGCCGAAGTCTGACGCTCAACTGACTGAGTCACCCAGGTGCCCCTCAATTGATTTTTTTAAATATTAAGCCAAAACAAAAATATAGGTAAGTGGACTGGTACTTTGTAAAAGTAAATAGAGGATATAAATAATAAAGAGATTCTTCAAAGAGGTTAGTAATTCTCTCCCAACCCTTTCTTCTCCAATTACAGAATTTACTTGATTCTTGGTTCCTCAACTGATGATGGGGTTATGTTCCAATAAGCCCATCATAAGTCAAAAATATTATAAATCAAAAGTGTATTTAATATGCCTAATATACTGAACATTATCGTTTAAACATGTTCAGAGCACTACGTTAGCATACAGTTGGGCAACATCATCTAACGCAAAGCCTACTTATAATAAAGTGTTGAATATACTATGTAATTTATTGAATGCCATACCAGAAGTGAAAACCAGAATGGTTTTGTGAATACAGAAGGTGTCTCAGTGTATCAGCGTCCATCCTTGTGATCAGGTGCCTGCCTGGGAGCTGCCACTCTCAGTGCCATTGCCCGACATTGTGAGACAGGATCAGACCGCGTATTACTAGCCTGGGAAAAGAGCAAAATTCAAAATTTGAAGTACTGTTTCCATTGAATGCATATCACTTTTGCACCATCATAACGTTGAAAACTTGTAAGTCAAACCACCGTAAGTCAGGGACCGTCTGTGGTGGTATGACACTGTTTTAATCTCTATTTCCCTTATGGCTCATAATGTTTTTTCTTTATCAATTTTTTTTTTTGCCATCTGTATCTCTTTTTCAGTAATGTGTTCAAAATGTTTTCCCCGTGTTGGGATTTTATTTGGTATTTCATTCCTGAGTTGGAAGAATTCTTTATACATTAAGGATCCAAGTCCTTTATCAGAATATATTTTATGAATATGTTCTTCTCTTCGGTAGCTTATCTTTTCATTTTTTCAGGAGTGTATTTTGAAAAGCAAGATATTTTAATTTTTTTTCTTTTCTATTAGTGTTTTTTGTCTTATCAAAATATTTGTTTAACTCATGGTCACAAATATAGGCTATCATGTATTTCTGCTAGTATATATAGATATATGTATATCTATCTATCTAGATAGATATATGTGTATATATATGTATATATGTATGTATATCTAGATATATATATATATGTATATATATATATATATATGTATATCTATATATATAGAGTTTTAGGTTTTATGTTTATTTCTATGATCCATTTCAGATTAATTTTTTATGTCGTGTCACAATTCATTTTGTGCTCATACTATCCATTTCCTATTGAATTACATTGGCACTTATGCCTACTGAGTATATTATATTTATGGATCTATTAATGTTCGATCTACTTCTGGATTCTCTAACCTATTTCTCTGATTCACGGGTTATTCAAAATTGTCTTGATTTTTGAATAGTGAAATCAGCTAGTGTGAGTCTCCTGGTTTTGTTCTTTTTTAGAACTGTATTAATCTAGTTATTTACCTTTAACATTCAATGTGAATTTTTCAAACCAGTATCTTTGTTTCTATATAAAACACTGTGGTTATAATTGGGATTGCATTTAAATTATTAATCAGATTGAGAAAAATTGACATATTAACATTGAGTATTCTGACTTATGGAATTAGTATAAATCTTCATTTATGGTGGTATCTTTTTTCTCTTTCATTTAAAGTTTGCAGCATACAAATCTTACACATATTTTGTTAAATGTATCTTGTTTTTAATGTTTATTTATTTTTGAGAGAGAGAGACAGAGATAGAGCACGAGCAGGGGAGGGCAGAGAGAGAGGGAGACACAGAATCTAAAGCAGGCTCCAGGCTCAGAACTGTCAGCACAGAGCCCGACTCAGGGCTCGAACCCACGAGCTGTGAGATCATGTCATGAGCTGTGGTCAGACACTCAACTGACTGAGCCATCCAGGCACCCTGTTAAATGTATCTTTAAGTATTTCATGATTTTCATGCTTTAATAAAAAGTTTTTTTATATATTTTTAATTTCCAGTTTATTACTAGACTATATAAATACAATTGATTTTTATACATTGACCTTTAATCATGGGGCACTGCTAAACCCATTTATTACCTTAATGCTTTGAATTTCACTAATTCGGTCTTCTATATTTTTACTCATATTTTCTTTTTTTCTATGCATTAGTGAGAGTGGAGTCTGTGATTATTGTTGTGATTTTATTAATTTCTCCTTTTTTTTGGTCATTTTTTTTCCCTTCATGAATTTTGAAACTCTGTTTTAAGGTGTGTACACCTTTAGGTGTACCTTAGGAGTTTTGTCTTCTGAATGAATTGAGTCATTTTTCATTATCTTGATCTCTGGCATTATTATGTGTTCTGAATTTTACTAGATCTGATATTAATACAGCTACTCCACATTTCATTAGTTTAATGTTTGCATGACATGTCCTTTTTCAACATTTTACTTTTATCTGTTTTCATTTTATTTTATTTTATTTTTTGAGAGAGCGCATGCAAGTTGGGGAGAGAGGCAGAGGTAGAGAAAGAGAATCTTAAGCAGGCTCCTTGCTCAGCAATGAGCCCTATGCAGGGCTCCAACCCATGAGTGGTATCATGACCTGTGACAAAATCAAGAGTCAAATGCTCAACTGATTGAGCCACCCAGGTGTCCCTTACCTATTTATAGAGTTATATTTATTGCGTGTTTCTTGTAGACATATCATCTAATTTTTTTTAAACCCCATATGACCATATCTGCCTTTTAACTGGCATGTTTGGATGATTTACTCTTAATTATATGGTTGAACTTAACCAGCTGGCTAGCTGTTGTATTTAGTGATATGTTCAAATATATGATGTTGATATTAAAAATTCTTTAAGCCTTGGGGCGCCTGGGTGGCTCAGTCGGTTAAGCAGCCGACTTCGGCTCAGGTCATGATCTTGCGGTCCGTGAGTTCGAGCCCCCGCGTCGGGCTCTGTGCTGACAGCTCAGAGCCTGGACTCTGTTTCAGATTCTGTGTCTCCCTCTCCCTGACCCTCCCCTGTTCATGCTCTGTCTCTCCCTGTCTCAAAAATAAATAAAAAAATGTTAAAAGTTTAAAAAAAATTCTTTAAGCCTCAAATTGTCATGCTCTTAAGAATTAGAGTATAGTGGTATCTGGGTGGCTCCATTGGTTGAGCATCTGACTGTAGCTTTCGGCTCAGGTCATGATCTCACAGTTTGTGGGATTGAGCCTCACATTGGGCTCTGCACTGACTGTGTAGAGCCTGATTGGGATTCTCTCTTACTCCCTTTCACTCTGCCTCTATCTCTGCCCCTCCTGCACTAATGCTTTCTCTCTCTCTCTCTCAAAATAAATAAACTTTAAACAAAAATAATTAGAGCATGAAAATTAAAAAAAAAGAATTAGAGCATAAATCATCTGTATCATTCTTTGTTAGTTATCATAAATTATTCTCAAGTCACCTATTTGTATTATGTCCATGATAAATTATAATATACATAATTGTTCTTTTCAGTAATAATATTTTGAATTAATTTTAAGAGTAAGTAAAGCATCTTCCTTTTTCAATAATAATTATGAATTTCTTTTTTAGGTTATTTTCAGATTTGCAAAAGTAGATGATCTATTGCCAAATCTATATACCTTTAGTTAGAATGGATTCACTCAGCACAGTCATTTCAGTTTACCAAGGTATATACATGGACAGCCCAAATGAAAACTATCCAAATGGCCTTAATTTATTTCCTTTGTTCAGGCTTTAGTGCAAATAGAAGAGTAATCATAAGATATCAGAGAATATTTGCCCTGAGAATGCTTTGCCTTTCAAATCAAATAGTGTGGCTAAAGGAGGAAAACTGTTCATTCTTCTTCTCGATTGTCTACTTTTCAGTTGTCTTTCGAGCTCCTCTTTCTGTTTTCCCTGTCATTTTATTTCAGGGTTTCTCAAGCTAAGGACCTACTTTTTATGTTATAATACTCTTATATGTTATAATGTAGCAATTCTTTTTTTTTAAGTTTATTTACTTTGAGAGAGAGAATGAGAATGGAGTGGGGAGGGGCAGAGAGCGAGGGAGAGAAAGTAAGAGAGAATCCCAGACAGGATCTGCACTGTCAGCACAAAGCTTGATGAGGGGCTCCATCCCACTATCTGTCAGATCATGACCAGAGCCAAAATCAAGAGTCAAATGCTTAACCTACTGAGCCATCCAGGAGCCTCGCCACTGTTTCCTAATAGTGTGAATGTATGTTGATTATTTTCTAAAATTACATATCCATACTCTGCATAATTTGAAAAAAACAGCCTTGGAAGTGTATACTACTGTGTGATTTTCATGTTTCATTTTTTAAGAATGCCACTTCAATCATTATGCAACAATGTGAAAGTAATAGAGACAATTGATTTAGAAATTATGAATGAAGTGAAGGCCAAATAACAATTTAGCACTCTGTAGCAATGAGTTGTGCAGTGTTTATAAAAGATAATACTCATAAGAGAATTACCATCACAGTGAATATGGTACTATTTCCATGAAAACTGAAAAGCATTGCTTCATCATAATCAGAATTATATTGAAATTGCAAATAATATTTTCATTACAGAAAAATAACATCATCTATTTCATTTAGTTAATTAAAATCAGATACCATTAATTTGTACATTATTGGCTTCTAGCACTTGTGTTTAACTGTAATTTTTGTTTTATATTTTATGAGCTTATAAGCATAATGAGCTTGTATATTTTGTATATTTAAGTGGCATTATAATAAATATGAAAAATAATATAATATTTTCCTGTAAATGATACTGTATGCAGGCAAGGTCGAAGCACAATCAGTTGGTAGCTTCCCTGAAATAAAAAAAAAATAAAATAAATAAACACGTAAAAATAATTAGCATCGATAAAAGAAATGAAGTGCAAAAAAAAAAATAAATAAAAATAGGCACAGTTTTGTCTGTTTAGTTCAGTCCTTATATATCCACCATTCCTTTCTTCCAAACATTGTATCCTTAACTGTCCTATCCATGTGGGAAATATGAGGTTCCCACAAAACATATTCTGGTGACATTAGATTGATCTGAAGACGGTAACCTTATCCAAGTAAGGCAAATGAATTCCTTCTCTGGGAGTTTTATATGTAAGATCTAATAAGAGTTGACTAGTCTCTCAAGTGCTGAAGATATTATAAGCCAGCCATTGTTAGTGGCTGTATTTTATACTGTGCAGAGGAAGGAGTTCAGCAAAAAAGGGAAAGCTGAGAGAGAGAGAGAAACAGAGAGAGGAGAGAGAGGAGAGAGAAAATAAGAAGTCAACACTCAGAAAAGCACACATTGTTGATTAAAATCCAGATGTTTTTGAGTTCCTGTTCTCAGTGGTTACCTGTACGACAATTCCATCCTCCCTGCGGCATGATCATTTAACATATCTTTGTGACTCCAAGAACTAACATAGTATCCTTTCTTGAATTTCCTTTCATTTGTAGAGTAGGCGGAGCTGGGTTTCTGTCACTTGAAACCAAAACTGTGTGTATCTCCACCTTTAACAGTAAGAATTTCCAGGGTTAGCCACAGAATATGAATTTCTATGTTAACTGGAAACTGACCTTGCTTCATAAAGCCCCTTGTGTTCGGATGTGACATTTGTTTTCTAGTGGGGTCCAATATTCTTTAAGGTTTCAGTCAATCCAAATGCTTCCTTTATCAGAGGGAAAAAAGTATTGATCACCAGCCGTTATAATGCCATAAATTAGCAACATATTATTAAAATAACCTAACTTATACTTTAGCCATTAATTAATCACTTGATTTATATATTTTAAATTATCGTAAAGTATACTTAACATGAAATTAAAAATGTTAACCATCTTTAAGTGTGCAGTTCAATGGCGTTAAGTACATTAATATCGTTGTGCAACCATTTCCACAACTGTTTTCACTTTGCAAAACTGAAATAAATAGCAACTTTATTTAAATAATAACCATTAAATAATAACTTCCTGTTTTTCCTTCTGCCAGTTCCTAACCACTCCCATTCTACTTCCTGTCTCTGTGAATTTGACTACTCTAGGGACCTCATGTAAGTGGAATAATACAGTATTTTTCCTTTTGTGACTGGCTTATTTCACTTAGTAGAATATCTTCACACTTCTTCCATGTTAGAATTTCCTTCCATTTTAAGGCTGAATAATATTCCACTATATGTCTGTTACCACATTTTGTTTACTCATTCATCTGTCAATAAGATTGACAGAGGTTTCTTCCATCTTTTGGCTATTTTATTTTTAATATATTTATTTTGAGAAAGAGAGAGAGAGGGAGGGGCAGAGAAAATCTCCCCCACAGGCTTGTGCTGTCAGTGCAGAGCCTGAGGTGGGACTCATATCCACAACCACGAGATCATGACCTCAGCCAAAATCAAGAGTCAGATGCTCGATTGAATGAGCCGCTCAGGTGTCCCATTTTGGTTGTTTTAAATGACGCTGCTATGAACATGCGTGTATAGATATCTGTTCAAGCCTCTGCTTTCAGTTCTTTTAAATATATGTCTAGAAGTGGATTTGCTAGGTTATAGGGTAATTCTGTCTTTATTTCTTTTAGGAATAACCATACTGTTTTTTTCCACTGTGGCTGTACCATTTTATATTCCTTCCAGCAATGCACAAGAATTCCAATTCCTCTACATCCTCACTGAAACTTGTTATTTTCTGTTTCTTTAATAATAGCCATTCCAATGGATGTGAAATAGTAGTCCTTTCTTTTCTCTTGCTCCCCCCCTCCCCCCCGGCCCCGCCACCTTACGTTGTTAGCAGGAAAAACAATTCTATTTGAGGAAGGCAGTGGCAACATTTTGAACTGTGAGGTGAGCCTTTTTTTAATGGTAAAATCTACCACAGGCTAACAGTGGTATATAAGGGTACAGATGAAATGTTTTAAACCCATAGAGATTTGGAATCATAAAGAAAATTGCCCTTTGTCCAATTTAATCATTCGTTTGACTGTAATTCTATTTATAGCCTGCCAAAACAGTGGATAAAACTGCTTTACTTAGTAAAAATGCTGGTTAATTAAATGGAGAAAAAAATAGAATGAAGTCTGTTTAGGTAAATATCATAAGAATTGCTTATCCCTTATAACCTGTACATAGAAACAGCCTCTGCCAATAAATTTGCATCCAACCCAACCTTCCCCTTCCCATGTCACCAACTCCTGGACTATGAGTCTTTTCATGTACCCATGGCAACATGTCCATACCTCATTTCAGGTACTTTTCTAATATATCAGAGACAGAGGACAGAACTCCAAATGATCACATCTTGAAAGAGATAAGGCTTAACTTTATAGTGGTTTAGGGCCAGAAAATTTCAGTGCCCTGAACAATGTAAGAATTTGAAAAAAAAAAAAACCAAAAAAAAAAAACATAATATCAACGAAGAGTAAAGGGCCCATCATTATTACAGCCACATTTTGGGCTAAAGATGCTTTTGTGGACCGCACAGTAAATCTAATCATAATTTCTGCAAGAAAGTATAACCGAAGTTTCCAAATGACCAACCTGTGAGCATGTTCATGAAACATAATTTAGTTATATATGATTTCCTACTTCACAACGTGTGCATTTATTTATTTTCAAATTTTATAAAGAATACAGCTAACATAGTTGTTTGGTGAAATCAGACTACTTGATCAATATAGTACCACATTCATACAGCATAAATGTGATTTAGCTTCGAGATTCTGTTTAGTTTTCAATCCTCTGAGAGTTTTATTACATGGCCACTTCTGTAATGACTGTAAATATTCAACATTCTGGGTATGACAAACACGTCTTGGGGCTGTAAACTATCATGTTCAATTAGATGGCTCCTCTCCTGGGAATACGGTGCATGTGAGTATGCATTTGAACAGATAGCCTTAGTGAGGAAGAATTTATTTTAGAAATTAAAAGCTATTTAAAATAGTTTCCAGGTTTACAGCTTTTTAAATTGCCATATTTATCTAAATTCAGTTTCGTCAATAAATAATTAATTTCAAGAAGCGTTAGGGGAAAATAACAAATGGATGCAGCTGAACTGATTGCCCAGCAAGAAAATGAAAATATCTTGGAAAACACAAATGTCTAGTTTTCAATTGAAGATAATCTTTTAATACAATGAGGGAGGAATAAATATCTTGGGAATTTTCTGTTACAAAGCAGGCATCTTTAATGCCAGTATGTTTTAAAATATGTCAGCTAAACCCTGAAATTTATCTTATTTTTCCTCCATTTTTTTTTAACTTAAATTAACAGTCCATCAAATGAAGAAACCATTGATATTCAGTGGGTAACTTAAAACCAAGATTTTTAAAATGGAGATTTTCAGCTCACTGGAACAATTAATAATGCAGTACTACGAATCGATAATTTTTCAACAATTCATTCATAAGGATGAAAGTTTGTATTAAGAAATTTAAAATGTATTAATCCTAATAGTGTAAAAAAGAGAATCTTTGTTTCCATATAGTAAAATCATACCAGTTTTCCGTGTTGTTAGCAGGTAAGGTCATTTTTAGGTTCGACTGCGTTTTTTAACAATTACTGAAAAATAGGAAAGTAGTGATAAAACTAATCATGCAAATATTCAGAATTCTGTGTTAAGGAAATTGCTATCTAGAATCATAGTGAGGAAAGTCATGGGATTTTGAGTACTTGTAGTGGTGACTTTTTATATAGAAATTCTTGATGTATTTTTTTATTGATGGTGCTATGTAGTAAAGTACAGTTAGTAAAACAATAAAATTTAAAAAGTCAATATATTTCAGAAACACATTGCCTTTTTTATCCTTCATTAATAATATTTTTCCTTAAAATGGTTGAGTTATAAATGTTTACCTCTTGAAACATATAATACTGATATGAATCAAGACAGAAGCCCTAAGTGGTCCAAAAGATAGGAATCAGGCAGGCATGAGATCAAAAGTGACCATTGGTCTAATAATATGTCTCTAGTGGGTAGGAGGTGAAGAAGGCTGTCCTGGGGGTCATAGGGCTGACATGTCAGTAACAGTACGATAGGATCACAGGTTAAGAAGTCCATTAATGGGGGAAAAAGAAAAAAAAAAAAAACAAGAATGAAGTCCATTAATGCAGACCAGGTGGATGTCACAGATGGTGGGAAGGCTGACATGAGGAGAGGGGTATTCATAAATCGATCTATGCAAAAATGACTCAGATTCATGAATCACAGTGTTCCAAAGAGATTATTTTATGAATGAGAACACATGAGGGAGCTGAAGCATTAGAAAAAACTGTGGCTTAGGTCAAGGATGAATGCTATCCAGAGAGGCCCAAAGTTTGAAGTTTGTTTAGAATATTAGGAAGTAATCCAGTAATAGTTTGCCTTTTCTTGATATTTCAGTAAAAATATATCGAGGAAGTCTCCAGGTTAAAGAATGAACTCATGAAATAGTTGTTGAGTGTGAGATAGTGATGTTCCTGAGGAGGTGATGGTAGGTGATGCACAAAGATACTGGGTGAAGAACCCATGTGTACTATGAAGACAAAAAGTGGCCATAGTAACAGATTGCCTCCAAATGTGCCTGATCAGTCAAGCCCTGACAGTCACAATGTTCTCACTTCTGGCCATACCGCTCAGTGGGTTTGCTGCTTCTTTCTATGCTATGACTTCCCCCCCACCAACATCACTTTTATTTAATATGTACTACATGCATTTGATACAAGTAGGGAAAAGGTTTATGAATCTGTGCATTGGAGACAAGACAGACTGGCATTGTTGCCAAACATGCACTAATTCAACTGGGATGTGGCTTAAAGTTCTGTATTCCTAATGGTTTCCATGAAAAGAAGTGGCAGAAGCAGAAATGTGTACAGATCCCAAAGCATTCTTTGCATTCTTTCTTTGGCCTTTTCTGCATGTGATATTAACTGCTGACATTATGCTAAAGTCTTCAATAATTCTCTAATGAAAGGCAGATGACTGTATTTCCTTCTGGTAGTTTTGATCTTTTTAATTTCTGTACTTCATTACACATCTGATTTTGGCAACTTCTGACTGAATGGCACTAAATGTTTTATTACTCTTATCTGTATCCATGAGGCCCTCTGCAAATTGTCTTTGTAACTGTTTTATCTTCTGTTCTTATGTCATTTTTCTGTCACTCGCAATGGCCATTGTGGTCCTTTATCTCAGCTCCTCGGTGTAAGATCTAGAACTGAAACCACAAGGTCTTGCTTAGTATTCCTACTTTGAAAAAATAAAAAGATCAAGAGCACATGCTGAATCACAAAGTGATATCATGTTATTTGATGTAGTTTTTAGTAATGTAATCTCAAAATTAAGATGCCCATCACAGTGTGGTAAAATGACAGACTTGACTGGAAGAATTCTCAGACATTAGAAGAAGTACTCATATGGTTTGATCTTATTATCTCAGTTTTGTAGTTGATTAATCATTAAATAGAAAGCAGTAAAAGCAGATAATCAAATACTAAATTGTGCTTTTTTCAGGCCGGGTCAGAGGAAATTCCTCAAAGCAAATGCTACTTAAATAAGATACTTAAGAGAGTCAAAAGATAACATGACTTGAATAGGCAAAGACGGGATGCACTGGTTTTCCCTGAGGAAAAGAATAGTTGGAGGAAGGAAATATTGTTAGAAATAATAAGGGAAAAAAAGAGGACACTGAAGGGGAAAAAAAGGCCGGTCTGATGGTGAGGGGTCCATATAGAAGAGTAGTGGTAAATACACATGGAAATGTAGAACAGAATTTGATTATGGAGACCTTTGGGCCTCCAGGTTTAGATGTAATGGGATGAGCATTTAAAGGCCAATGCAAAAAGTTTTTGGAGAGGAAATGGAGTATTGAAATCAAGCTTTTAAGAAGATTTTCCTGAATTTACAAGACAGATATATTTTGATGGAGATAGGACCACGAAGGAGCCCATCTAAAAGTCGTGTATAAGAATAGCCACATAACGGGGCTCCTCGGTGGCTCAGTTGGTGGAGATCAACTCTTGATTTTGGCTCAGGTTATGATCTCATGGTCATGACATGGATCCCATGTTGAAACTTGTGTTGAGCCCCACATTGGGCTCTTTGCTGAGCTTGGAGCCTGCTATGGACTTTCCCTCTCCATCTCTCTGCCTGTCCCCTGCTTGTGCCCGTTCTCTCTCTCTCTCTCTCTCTCTCTCTCTCTCTCTCTCTCAAGATAAATAAAGATTAAAAAAAAAGAATAGCCACATGAACTTTATTCATAATAGTCAATAACATGGAAAAAAATCCAAATGCCCACCCAATAGGAAAAGGGATAAAATAATTGTATATTCATATAGTGAGATATTATTTAGTAATAAAAAAAGGCCAATCTACCACTACTGAAAATTATCCTGGTTGAATCCCACAGACATTATATTGTGAGACATAAATCATATATTAGTACACATGATTTAGTTTATATGAAATTCAAAGCAAAGCTAATTGACTACAAGAGAAGTCAAAATAGTGATTTCCTCAGATGAGGTTGGTGAGAATTGACTAGAAAGGAATATGAGGGAAACTTCTGAATATAGTAACCATTTTATGTCTTGATCAAAACTGTGGCTAAATGGATATATACATATGTAAATGTTTATCGATTTGTATACTTAAGGTCAGTGTACTTTATGCATTAAATATGGTTTACTCAAAAACATTAAAGAAACTTATTATTTTGGAGAATGTATAGATGGAAGCTATGATACCAATAGAAGTTTAAGCTAGGAGGTAAAATTGTCACATCTAGAGAAGAGATGATGGTGATTTTTGTGACCAGTAGATATATTGAAGATGGAAGGAAATTGAAGTTTTGATAAATAATTTAAAGGTAAAATCACTGGGATGGTTTGGATATGGAAAGTATGAAGGAAGTATGATGAAACTCAAGTTTCTGTGAATATATGGGTACATTCAATAGAAAATAGTGATGGCTAGGATGTGGAAATTATGGCAAGAGGAAGATAGTTATCAAGAATCTAGCATGAGTACCTGGATGGATGAGCTGGGAAATACTGGAGAATAAATATATTTAGGCTAGAGATGGAGGCAAGAAGGATTTGATTAAGAGTTCAATTGTGAACATGTTAAATTTGAGGTGTCTCTGAGGCAGGCAAGTGAATATATCAAATAATCATTTGGACACATTGGCTTGGACCTCATGATAGAGGCTTAGGCTGGAGAAATACCAGCACATAGAAAGTATTTATCAATGAGTTTTTCCAGAAAAGGGGCCTAGAAAAGAGCATCTAGAGCTCTCTCTCTCTAGTGACTTCAATATTTAAAAGTAAGATAGAGAAAGAGGAGGAGGAAGGTCCGCCCCAAATTCCCTAAATTGTACTGGCCAGAGGACAGGAGAAAAATCAAGAATGTATAGCAAAACAGAGGCCAAGAGAAGAGAGGGTTTCCAAAAGAACAAGAAGTAAATTGTGTTGAATATTTTTGGCAGGTCTTATTTAATATGAAGGAAAACATTGGCTACTTTAGTAAGAAAGATTTCAGTGCTATGATGGGAGCCGAAGTCAGACTGGAGGGATAAGAAAAGTGAAGGAGAATTAAGGCAATAGCCAACCCTAAAGGAATTTTACAGTGTAAGAGCCATGTCTGGGTAAGGCCATAACTGCAATGGGTCAGGGAGTCAATGAACAAATACTTTTCATTGTTTTTTTTTTCCTTCTGTATAGTGCTTGAAGTTGTGAGATACGAGAACATGTTTGAATTTTGGTGGAAATAACTGACTTGAGAGGAAAAGATACAAAAGACATAGATGATATGATTGACTTGAATAAAACAAAACAAAATGGTTATTTTATTGGGGTGGAATTTTCTAGGACAGGACTATAAGTCAGCTAAGTCACATTATTTTTTCAGGTGTTATTTTACCAGGCAAAAGACAAACTATGTGGAAACTAGTAACTTCTCTTTAGTACTGGGGATAGGCTAGCACCTAGAGCATAAATTTTAATCCTTGGTCTACTTATCAGGAAAGGATCATGGATTTGGATTTTAATTTTCCAAATTCTATTTAAGTATGTATCTACTTTGCAACAACAACAAAATTGTCTTTATACCTTTTAGCTTAAATCATTTTGTGGATTCAAAAGCAACTAAAATAGAATCATAATTAACCAAACACTTACTTTTCCTATGATCCCGTAATTGCTAAAATTCACTACGTTACCTTTGGTTGCTTTGTAATATTCCATGTTGTTAAAGGCTCAAGAACTTTTTAAGTGCTTTAGTTTAATGTATAGATGCAGAGGCATGCAGTAATTGCCTTCAAATAATTATCTTATCCCAATTTTAACAGAAAAAATGTATAATATGTAATTTCCTTTTACTTCCTGTAGCTGTTTTTTTTTTCCTCCTCTACCCTGATCAGGCTTCTGCCTCTGATCTCAAATTGACCTAAAATAGGAGTAACTAGAGGACAAGAAAGAAAGAAAGAGAGAGAAAGAAAGAAAGAAAGAAAGAAAGAAAGAAAGAAAGAAAGAAAGAAAGAAAGAAAGAAGAGAAAGAAATCATGGCACAAAGACAGCACATGGAAGAATGTAAAAGTAATGAAAAAAATGCCTCTACCTAATAATCATCATCTTACCTTTAAGATGAATTTTTTTTTAAATATTTATTTATTTTAGAGAAAGAGAGAGAGAAAGCACAAATAGGGAGGGGCAAAGAAAGAGGGAGACACAGAATCAGAAGCAGGCTCCAGGCTCTGAGCGGTCAGCGCAGAGTGGGATGTGGGGCTCGAACTCAGGAACCGCGAGATCATGACCCGAGCTAAAGTTGGACGCTTAAGAGACTGAGCCACCCAGGTGCCCCTAAGATGAAAATAATTAAAGAACAACTTCTACGTAATGAAACCTACTAGGTATAACTTGCTAAAACGCAGTGGTGTTTTATGGTTCGTTGGATGAATCCCTTTTCTGATCATCCTTTGGTAATGGAGAGCATTGTTTATGTTTTGTGTTAATATGTTCCTCTTCTGACTTTACCCTGTTGTTTTACACAAGTAGCCAGTAGAATAGGAGCTATGTGAGGGACCTGGGGGAAGAGTTCAGTAAATGCCAGTAATATCTTAATCTTTGACATGGGAAAGCATTTTGCTCAGTGCCTCCAATCATTTTAGTTGCCTCTCCAGGTTTCCACATTTAGCCATTCACTCTGGAAACATACCAAATAATTTATTTATTAGGGAAGAAAGGGAAGATCTGTACTTTTGAGCAATCTGAGTGGTCCTGTGATGTTTACCTCACCTCATATTCACCCTGTTGTTGAGGGAGGGATTCTCCCCATAGGGTTATGAGGCTGGTTGAAAACACAACATCCAACACTGGACAGGTGAGATCACCAGTTGTTTTCTACTCATATGAACTCACCGCCTCTGGGAAGAAGATACCGCATGCCGTGTAGGGTCACATGGGAGTTGCACTCTGGAACAGAGTGGAATGACCCCAGAAGCTGTGGGAGGTAGGCTTTGTAGTATAAAGAGGATGGGGTTCCTCCTTCCCCTGGAAGGATGTGATTGGCTTGTTTAACTAAGTTTCATGGGCTGGCTGTGTAATGAAACCCCATACTCAGGGATAAACAAGAACTGTGCCTGGTCCCTTCTTAAAAACCTTAAGAAGGTTGTTTTGCTAGAGGATCTTACCCACTGGAGTGGAGTGGGAAGGGAAATGAAGTCAGGCCACTTGAGACTATGCCAGTTTCACCAGATGTCAAGAGAGCACATAATATTGGATCTTAATTGTATGCCTTATACCACACATGACAACATAGGATAGCAAGGAAAGCCCGGGAATATGACAGGGAGTCAAACTCAGAAGTAGTCAAGAGCCAAGCTGAGTGTTCCTACATATACATTTAAAAGTGAATAGTCATGAATTTATGGCTAATGGTTATGAAAAGAGTTGAACCAAATTCTAACCTCCAGAAATATTAAGATTTTTCTTGTGTCATATTAGAAGCTAGGATCAATATAATTATTCAAGGCTTGCCCAAAGAAAATAAACTTCCAACTACAGCTGTTTTTTTTTATTTTCAGTACATTGTTTTGAATGGGTTGTGGTGAAAAGTTATTTGTGTGGCTGTAATTGATTTTATGTTGAAATTTCTGCTCTTTTGTTAAAATGATAAATTATTTGTTTAGGATAGGATAGTTGGTAAGATTTCATTAGCCAAATAAATGAAATTAATTTACAATCCAACTGTATTTCCCTCCTGATACGTTGAATGGCCAGGTCTTTCTAGGTAGCCTGCACACCAGCCTAAGCTATATAGCTCTAAAATCACTTGGTTAGTAATTAGGTATTTATCTGATGCTTGCTGAAAAGGCAGGAGACAGTTATCTGACACAATTATCTTTGAAAATTGAATCCTCCATTTCTGGTCCTGCTGAGGACATTCACGGGAACACTGAATGCTTTAGAGCTAAATGCCTTTCAAAAACCCTTGCCTTCTAGAATGCGTGCAACACAATTGCCAGTCACAGAATTTTTCCCCATCTTTCATGCAAAGCCTTTTGTGGGTGAATCTTTTTTGTTATATGTCTTTGTGCATGTTGACATATTAAAATTGGCTTTGACCTGCTCTTCTGCTACTTTATGAATGCCTTTCTTGCTATAGCATTACTAATAGCCAGCTGAAATCTAATGCTTGCTACTTTTATCCCTTCTCTGCCACTGTATCTTCATAAACTAACCCAACGCAAGTGAAGACAATTGCTCAGATTAACTGTGCTGTGTGTGCTTTGGGGGGGGTAATGATATTTCCACAGCTATTTGCTCTTAAGCAATCTAAAAATTTGCAGCTCGTTTAAGTATTAATGTGTAATCTACTCACAGCTTAGAAATTAATATCAAGGCTTAATATGAATAGTTGTAAAAAACAGAGTTATTTAGATACTTCAAAAGTCAAACCTGAAGTAATAGATTTTAATTTAAATGTCACATCCATTTAAAAATGATGCTGTGACTCATCTCCCAATAGAATTGAGCTGATTTTAGGTTTCCATACACATTCAAGGCAGTGTCTTTGAAATTAATTTGTTTAGAAAATAAAAACAAATAAGAAAAAGTGAGTATATTTTGCTCTTTTTCATATTGTTAAATACAATGTTTCTATAAGCGTTTTGTCTTTATCCACCATGATTTTTTGCCTAACGTAAAGGCAGACTTCATAGACATATGGACTTCATGAATATAATAGCTTTTGTGTTTGTATTTCCTATTTCTCTGTAAGTACATTAGTTTAGATGCATATCATTGTGTTCATATCACTGTGCTCATTTATCCATCCATTAATTCAACAAATATTTAGTGTTTGCTAAATGGCAGACTTTGCCATGGTGCTAGAAATGTAGAATATTGTAACGGTGACCTATGCAGCCTCATGATCTCCAGACTTGCTTGCTTCATGCCCAGGATTTACAGAGCTTTCTCCTAGAAACCACATTTGTTCAGTACATTCTTCTGCTTTTGTGTCTTGTTATGCACACAGCCCTTTACATTCTGGCCTTGTTCAATTTTTTCAACTTCCTCTCCAGTCACAGCCTCACCCATATATGTCACCTGAAGTCTCACAAATGAAATCATTTATTGTTCTTCAAACACACAGACTCTTTCTTCCATGCCTCTGCACAGTTGGTACTTTTTTATTTAGAATTCCGTTTGTCTCCAGTTTTAAATTGTTTTGGCTTGATCAACAACAACCATTCCTTCAAGATCCATTGAAGTGTTTACTTCCGTGATGAACATTTTCCAATTTGCCAGAACACTGATTGCTTCAATCTCATAGAATAGCACTCTAACTCTGTGACATAAATACCATCATATATGTTCCTTATTTGGGTGTGTTTCCCCTGCATACAATAAGCTCTTTCTGGGCAAAGACTATGTGGTATTAATTTTTGAATCTTAGGATGGCACATAGTGGGTTCTCCAAGAAATATTATTAAATAAGTGAAATACAGGCCCTTGGGCATTGTCATTTTAATATGCTTTTCGGTATATTCTTTGTTTTGTCTTTAGAGAAAGTAATCTGATAATGACATCATAGTCCATTAAATACACTTTTTAACCTTATTAGATATTTGTATTTACTGAAGCTTAATAGTAACACAGCTTGGGTTGTTTACCTTTAGCTTGCTGTATGGCTGGCTTTAATTGAAGTCTTGGTCGCTAAAGTGAAAAATGAGTCACCAGGCATTCCTTTTCAATTAGATTAAACAGAGAGAAGAGAATGATCGCAGCGGCACTCTCTGAAAGCTGAGCATGTTCAGAAGATAACTAACCTCACCTGCTATACAATTGGTTTGTTGTTAATTCCAGGAACTGCCACCAGAACATGCTTAGCTAAATCAACTGTTCAGTTTCTCTTATTTTCTCTTATTCTTGCTCTTTTTCCCTTTCCCCCTCTCTACCTTGCTACCTGTCTCCCTGTCAACATAAGTGTCAAGCTAGATCAGTTTCATATGTAACTTTTCTTTGAGTAAACCAATGCCCAGACAATTTCCTCCATTGTTGTTATCAGTGCTACAATAAATCTAACTTGTCGGAGGCAACACTTCTTTTCAGAGTACTGAGGCCACTGCTGTTTATTTCCATGTTACGTTACTTGAAAGATATTTTCCAGAAAAATATGTCCGCAACTGGATTCACTTTCAGCTAGGATGACCAAACATCATGTGCCCCACTAATTTTCATCAGAATGATGAAATGAAAAATATGATTGAGGGTCAAGTGGGCATAGAATTCATCTGACAGAGCTTGTGTGAGCAGAGCATTTTGAAAATTGCTTTTGTTTGAAAATTGCTTTCTTTTTGTCTTCGTGTACATGAGTATACTTTTAAGGAGTCATCTTTGTGAATCTGGACATTCATTTTGAAAAGAGTGCCTGATGTAGACAGCTTTCATTTTAGCTACAAAATTTTAAAAAAGGAATGAAAATCGGGTATAATTGTTGGCATATTAAATCTTTACATACTGTGTCTTTACATGCAGAATTTCTTTATATGAAATCATGTTTTAAATTTATTTAGTCTTAATATGATTCCACTACTATATCAGTGCAATCTTTTTATAAAAAAACAAGTCTGAAAATTAGGTTGCCTGAAGCAACCCTATAATTAAAGCAAAAGGAAGATAAAAATCTCCATTTTGCTGTCTTTACCTTTGCTGCTGTGTTAGCAATACTAATGAACTTCACTATGTTTAGGGTTAAAAATTGATTTGAACCTTTCTGCAGTTACTGCTGTACTTTTTTCCCTCCCTCTTCCCCCTAAGGATTTGTGAAGTTTAATTTGGCATTGATTCTTTAATGATTATGGTAGCTGTCGTAGAGAAACTGGTTGTTTATCTTCATCATGCCCTGTAGATAGCACATTATGTTTATTTTTGTACATAACTGCATTTCCATCATTTAGATAAGATAGTCTAGCCAGTGGTTGACAACCATCTTACTGTCTTCATTGATTTTTATATTTTAATCTTGAAATGCGTGTATGAATTCTCGCAAAGCACTGTATTAAAATATCTAATTCCAAAGTCATGCTAACATCGCTTTAAACCAATGAAGGGCTGCCTTCAACATACTGAAAGGAGACCAAACATTAAGTAGAACTTCTAGTGATTGTTTGATACTTTATTTGAAGATGTCCATCAGTATTTTGAATTCTCTGTATACGGTGTCTTCAGAATTATCTAATGCTTCAGATTCTTACTTTGTAGCAATAAAATAATTATTTGTTCTTTGTTTGTGGTGATTCTCCTAAAACTGTACCATAATAATATTCTTAGAACACCTCAAAGGAGGGTGAAGTTCATTTTACTGCTAGTTATTATTATTTCTTTTGATGTTTTTCTTTTAAGCAATATTATCATCAAATGCATCGCTATGTGTTTAAACACCCTAATTAAATGAAATGTGTAAAACAATCAGACATTCATGGGGTGCCTGGGTGGCTCAATGAAGCATAGGACTCTTGATTTCAGCTCACAATTTCAACAGGATTCCTGCTCTGTCTCTCTCCTCTCTCTCTCTCTTTCCAGACAAACATTAAAAAAAAAAAAAACAAAAAACAAAAAACAAACAAACAAACAAACAAACAAAAAACACCAAAGAAACAGAAGTTCAAAAATTTTAGAGGTCATTAGGAATATAGCAGATCCATTACATTATGGAAAAATGCTTACTGTCCTAATCTAATAGAGCTGCTATAACAAAATACCTTAGACTAGGTGGCTTGTAAACTACAGAAATTTATTTCTCATAGTTCCGGAGTTGGGAAGCTCAAGACCAAGTCCCTGGCAGATCTGGTATATGGTGAGGGCCAATTCCTGGTTCCTAGCAGGCTCTGTGACTGGGTTCTTTCAAAAGGAAACCAATCTCATTACTGAGGACTCCACTCTCATGACCTAATCACCTTCCAAAGGACCCGCTCCTAAAATCGTCACATTGGGAATGTGATGATTAAGTTTCAACATAAGAATTTTAAGCAGACAGAAACATTGTCTATGGCACTTTTTTTCTTTTTCTTTTTTAACTTGGTATAGGTTGAAGAGTAAGAATTCAAAAGGATGTATGTCTTCAGTTTACTTTATCTTCTATTAATTCATGGTAACATATCTGCTTACATGGTACTAAATGGATGGACTATATTAAGTAAATTGACTAAGTAAAAAAGTTAGTGTCTTTGACTGTTCCTGACTTGCTAAGGTATTTCAGAACGTTTTGGATACAGATAAGAGTCTCAAATCATCTCATTCTTTATATATACCCTGAGGTGTATCACTGTGCTCTGAATTTAAAATGATGTGTTTCCTGGAAATATAATGAGAATTAATCAGTCTTTGTGAACTAAATGGAGGCAAAATTGGATATGGGGTCCATAATTCATCAATATAAAGTTGAAGTGTGTGAACTGTAATATAGCTCTGTCTACATAACCAGGAGATGCAAAAAATTAGGTAGCAAACAACTGAAAATCTTGCTAATTCCCTTAGTTCTGTTCTTCCTGATTAACTCTCTTACCCAGTTTTCTAAGTATACCTTTATGTTTCCTTTAGTCTTGTATTTTCTAATCATATATTTTATTCTCAGTATTTATTTCGAACTCATTTTCCAAAGTGTCTTTGTTTTTAGTTTCTTTTCTCTCTCCTTTTTCCCTTACAAAATTCACATATATAAATGAAATCATAAAGCTAATAATGACACTTTAAATCTAGGATGTTAATAATTTGGGGTTTAGGATAATGTAAACATTTTGACTAAATGTATAATATCTACATTCTTTTATGAGGGGAGGGTTCCCTAAGTAAAGCCAAAGCTATTATAAATGAATTAATTATGAGGCAAGTGCATCTGTGTGTGTGTGTTTAAATGTTTTAATCTATTTAGCCCTAAATGCGTACTTTAAGTACTCTGCTTTTATATGTGTATGATATTTTCAAATAATGTACTTTTTATAAGAGATGTGACATTACCCTAACTTAACAAGAATTTGTCCAGTTTGACTTGTCTGGCACAGGGCTCTCCATATATTAACTGTGCAAAAGTATTTATTTATAGCTCTCTCACCACACCTAATTTTGTATTCTTAAATTTTTTTAAAAAGCTAATGTTTATTTAATATTTTTGAGAGAGAGAGAGAGAGGAAAAAAAAAAACACAAGCGGGGAGGGGCAAAGAGAGAGGGAGACACAGAATTGGAAGCAGGCTCCAGGCTCTGAGCCATCAGCACAGAGCCAGATGTGGGGCTCGAACTCATGATATGTGAAATCATGGCCTGAGCCAAAGTCAGGACACTTAACCAACGGAGACACCCAGGTGCCCCGGATGCTTCTTCTTTCTTCTTTCTTCTTTCTTCTTTCTTCTTTCTTCTTTCTTCTTTCTTCTTCTTCTTTTTTTTTATTTTTTTAAGTTCCAAAATTTTCCAAAGACTGTTTTGAGTAGAGACCTTTACTTTCTCATGATTGATTTTCCTTTAAGTTCTCTAGGGGGATACTCCTATTTGAGTAGACCAAACTTCAGTTAATCCAATTCGTAAAGAGGAAGAGTATCTCCTTACTGTGTGTGGATTGTCCACTGATTTATCTATTATATGTAAAATCCAAAAGGAGCCTGGCCTTTCCAGGCCACTGATCTCACAAGGGCAGCCCGTTTTGGGACACAGCTATTACTCACTAGCCACTGTTGTTTCTTTTTTCTAAGACCAGTGCAGAGGAAACAATAGTCGTTGGTTTTTTGTGTTATGGAACGTTTCCAGCTGTTCTAACGTTTGACTCACTGAATGACAGATAATCAGTTTAAACGTAACCTGAATACAATGAAAAGGCTGAGAAGGACAAGACTCCAAAAAATATTTTGCTTTCTCAGACCACTCTTTGTTTTCAACTGAAAAGGAAACAAGAGAGTAGAGTAACTTAACAAATTTTGGTTAGTAACAAGGAAAGCTTTGGAGAGAGAGAGAGCTACTGATGCTAAAGAGTTTCAGAAGAAACTGAAATATAGTCCTCATGATACACAGATAAGGTTTGGAAATGTTTGTGTTCTCCTCAGTAATCCAAAATGCATGCCGAAAGAAGTGTTTTGGACTTTGTCGGACCATACATTTACCTAAATCTATTTCTTATGGCACTTTTCTACTTCCTGAAAAATTTAATTAGTAATCAGTAGAACAAATTTTTCCCCAAATACATATTTTTAAAACTCTCTTTAAAGCAGTTTTCCTCTGAATAGCAGGGAATAGATCAGCCTGTTATTACATTTATTTTTGTTTGAAAGTGTGCATTAGCAACATGTATACATGCACAACATGTGCACATAAAATATTAGCTCTTAACACCAAGGCCCCTGTGGAGACTGTCTGTATCTTCATTGAGGTGGAAGATACATAGCTCTGTATGTTTGTTAAATTTAAACTTACACTGTGAATTAGTTCATTTTATCAAATATAAATTTAACTTAATCAAGTTCATTAAAATAAATCAAAACCCCTAGTGTCTTGCAAGTTAAGCCTAAAACGGACACTATTCAAATGTGAAACAACCTGTAAATACAAACCTAAGATTGTTCCCATCATCACCCTGGAGGAACCTCACTGGATGCTATTTGAAGTTGGGGGTCATGACGATGATATTAGAAGATGAAACAGACCCTTTGTTTTTTGAAGCAGATGCTTTTATAAGCCCTCCACGTATACGTATATTATTTTGCCCAGTGATGTAGCTATTATTATTATTATTATTATTATTATTATTTATTCACATTTTATATTGGAGTAAGATGAGGCTAAGTGAGCTTGAATTTTTTTGCCCAAAGTCAAACAACATCTGAGCGGCAGAGCTGAGATTCACACTCAAGAATTTAGTATTACCACCTATGCTTCTAAAACAGTGCACTGTGTTACTTTCGTAGATTTATCGTTCCCAACAAAATTCTACTTTAAAGAGTAACATTACACTAAATAATTCTGTAATCTCACATTCAGACTAATATTTCGCAAAAGTAAAGGGATATTGCAGCTTTTGAACTCTTTTTTCATACCATGTTAGTGTTTTTAATTCAAAACCATATGAATATGCATTCTTAGCACTTTGATAATAGGCACTGTATGAACACATCTATGGAGAAAAATGTTCATATTTTCTTAGGGGGTTGTGTTTGTGGTTGCTGAGTTCACTATATTGTAATACCCAGAGAGCATCTAAATGCAGTTATATCACATTCTTCACTAAAATCAATTGTCCTATTATTAATATATCAAAAGGTGAGATTTTAAATAAGGGGTGAGTGTATTTGCTGTTTAGCTTATAATTTACCCTGGGGTACTTTCATTTTCAGACAGGACTCTTGAAGGTCAAAATTTCAAGCGATTATGATGTGTGTACATAGCAAATCATGCAATTGCCCGTTCTGATTTGTGAGTTCTACCTTAAAATCATGCTATAGTACTAGGTACTTAACATGTAAGTTCACAGAATTGTCCTTAGATAATAAAATTTGGTTTTATGAATATTTATACTAAAATATTCTAGAAATTTGAACTAGTATCTGCCTACTGACATGACTGGTAGGAGTTCAACCAATTATAATAAATATTTATACTTCCAGCTTTACTTTCTTATGATTATTGCATTGATTTTTAAAGAAGAATTCATCTGTTTGATGTGGGCCTTTATTTGGTTGATGGCTATTGGCAGCTAATAACTTATATGTAATTATTAATGAAATTGTTAGAATGTAACCAACCACAGATATGGAAATCTCAATTTCAATACATACACTTTAAAATATCATTTATCTAGGAACACCTGAGTGGCTCAGTCGGTTAAGTGTCTGACTTCAGTTCCAGTCATGATCTTGTGGTCCATGAGTTCAAGCCCCACATCAGGCTCTGTGCTGACAGCTCAGAGCCTGGAGCCGGCTTCAGATTCTGTGTCTCCCTCTCTCTCTCTCTCTGCCCCTTCCCCACTCTCTCTCTCAAAAATAAACATTAAAAAAATAAAAATAAAATAAAATATCATTTATCTAATGTAATCGTTCTAAAATTTCATATAATAAGCAAATCATAAATAGTCTCTAGTTTCATACATGCTTTTATGTACATCAAAAGCTAAGGCAAAACTACTTATGTACATTGAAGAATCTGAAGTAGGGTTTATCTTAAAACAAGGCCTCTGGTGTCTAGTGCACTTAATAGTCAAATCTTAGAGTGAAGAGGAATATGAGAACATCCTTAGGCAAGCCGAATTCAAGATGATAGGATAACTATTCTATCAAAACCCAGTCAAGCAGAAATTGCTAGGATGCAGTGTATTTATACATTTTCTCTGGAAGAACTAATCATCTATATAACACCGAGAAATGTGACTATAAGCGAAAACACCAATGGATAACTCTGAAAAGGAGCCTCGGGACAAACTAGCAACTGCATAGTGTGGATTGCCTAGTGGAACTGTTAATCTAGGTTTGTGATTATCTGAAATCTAATCTACTTTTGACTCTCATTTGACACTTAAAACAGATAATGCGTGGAACATAATGTGGGTATATGATGTCATTTATGAGTAGTATACCAGGAAGAGGAGAGTTCCAGAGGCATTAGCTCTGAGACAAGGTGGATGGATAGCAGTATGAATCTTCAGCAGACAAGAGTATTTCTCTTTGCAGGCAAGGTTCTAGCTCAGACAGGGGTTGCTTGCAGAATTCTTAAGAGAAGAAATAATCCTCAAATATCTTAAGTGAGGTCAGATGATTGTAGGTGTCTGGGAGAAGGATTGGAGGGCTCTGCTAAAGGAAAAGTGGGCAATTAACTATACAGTGATAAGTAATAAAGTAAGGACAGCCCAGCTCAGATAGACAAATTGATAATAGCTTTGTGTGGATAAACCTACAGAGTCAAGCAGGCCATCCTTTTATTCAGGTTGGCACTCAGTGTCACAAAATGAGTTATAGAGCTTTATTTTTCTTTGGGGACAAATTACATTTTGTGCTAGATTTATTTATGTAGTTTTGGCTAAGTGAATGAATGTTTTTCTATGTCCTACTTCCTAAATCTAATCGTTAAGTCTTGCAAAGTATTCTTGTGTAATGTCACCGGACTCCCCACCCCAACACCAGCCATTCGATTTATTTCCTTTCCCAATGTCCTTTGTGAACATTTATTATAAGTTTTCGAACAATTATTATGGCCTCTGTGTTAATTTTCTTCATAATTTCTTTTTTCCTTCACATTCCTACCAGAGTTATCTGGTCAGTAATTTGGATATCATCAAACTCCACAGTGATTCCTCATTACCTGTCTTTATCTTTTCAGTTTTCTATCATGTTATATTCTGGCAAACTCTATCATCCATCCAAACAACTACCCTTACAATTTACCCTGAATATATCAGTGTATTATTGGAATATTGGAATACACACACACACACACACACACTTCCTTTGAATATTTGTCTGTTTTGTTCTCTCATTATGAATGGTACTTCCTTTTCTACTTATCCAATATTGTCTCATATCTTAAATGCCATTTCTTTAGTAGAAGTTTGGTCAGGTCTTCCAAGCAAGACTGATCAGTCTTCCACTTGAATTCCTTTAGTTTTATTCTGCCATCTGTTAAAGTCATCCTCTGTAAGGCACTGTCTTCTATTTCGTGGCTGATACAGAGTATCTTGTTCAGAATTCAATATCTACAAAGGATTTTTTAAAATACTTCTTTATGTTTATTTATTTTTGAGAGAGAGAGAGCAAGCAGAGGAAGGGCAGAGGAAGAGGGAGAGAGTGAATCCCAAGCAGGTCTCATGCTGTCAGCGTACAGCCTGATATGGGGCTTGAACTCATGAACCCTGAGATGTGACCTGAGCCGAGATCAAGAGTCAGATTGCTTAACTGACCGAGCCACCCAGGCACCCCTACAAAGGCTGTTTTTTTTTAATGTGCTTATAAATCGATGTATTTAAAATGGCCCTAAATTGTTTATATACCTGAATAAAGAGAGAATATTCAATTTTGTTTTCTGCTGTACCTTCAAAGTAGCATCATGACTGGCTCATTATGAGCTGTCTCTAAATATTTGCTTAGTGAATGAATAACCGTTGAGTTTACTAGACCTGACGAGAATGTTCCAACCAAATTGAGAAATAAAATCATTTATCTGGCATGGGCTAAAGGGTAGAGAAAACCAAGGACTTATTTGCTATTTATATCTGATTGAAAACGGCTTTTCAAAATTAATAAATACTATATTTGTTTGAAATATATATCCTAAAATATACTCAGTGTAAGTTGTATTTGTTTTAACTATTTATATATTTTATAATTTAAAATGATATTTCAATTGCATTTGAACTATAATTTTTTCAGAAAAAATATTTTTAAAAATTTTTAATGTTTATTTATTTTTGAGAGAGAGCAAGCACCCGAGAATGGGGGATGGAGGAGAGAGAAGGGGACAGAGGATTTGAAGGTGGCTTTGTGTTGACAGCAGAGAGCCCATGTGGGGCTCAAACTCATGAACCATGAGATCATGACCTGAGCCAAAGTCGGACACTTAACTGACTGAGCTACCCAGATACCCCCAGAAAATATTTTTAATATCATCTTTATTTCAACATAGCTAACCATTAAAAATACTTTTCTTTTCTTTTTTTTCTCCCAGATAAAACATACCCGTCACTGGCTGGGTGTAATGCAAGGAAGGGGCAAAGATGAAATGGAAACATGTTCCTTTTTTGGTCATAATATCACTCCTCAGCTTGACAGAAGATCACCTGTTCCTGGCACAGCTTATTCCAGGTAAGTGCCATGCATTTATTTTATCAAACCATGACTTTGATTTAAATTTGATTTAAATTTGTCTTCATTGTGTGTCTTATAAATCAAATTTGTTCATTTGCTTTCAAATTTTTAAGTCTGTGTGAATGGTTTCTTAAGCATGTGTGCTGATATGTTTCAGGGATCAAATACTCTTGAATACAGAGCACTTTACTAGTTCCCGAGAGAAAGTGAGAAAATTGACAAATATTCACTGTTACTGAAACATGTAAGGAGTTATTATATTAGCTTAGGGAATTAGAATGGTGGAAGAACAATTATAGTAGGGAAGAAATGTGTAGCACAAAGAGAAAAGCAGTTACAGTGCATGTTAGTAACATAGAAAAGGACCATAAAAAAAGTGACGTATTTAAAACTGACACGTTAATTAATAGGCCCAACAATGTCAGAATAAAAATGCGACACGCTGCCATGTTGCTGCCATAGTTACTATTGTTTTTGGTGAAGTTAGAAACTGGTTTCCTTGAACTCATAATTTTATTAATGCCGCCTGAATAATATTGCTGTAAAAAGCTTTACTTAAACTCTCTTATGGGAAATTAAGTCAACATAATGTTACGGTAGAGAAAAATAGAAAAATATATTGATACACTAATCAAAATACAATGTCAACTTTCCTCTTAGACAAAACTATAGGGACAATTAGGAGTCAATTTGGATAGATTTAACAGAGCATCATAATTTAGACAAGTTCTTCACAAAAGAATGGTATATGGTGTTTCATTAGATTAAACCTTGAAGCTTGATTTTTATTTGTTTTATTGTTATATTTATTTTAATAGTCAGCAACTATATGTAATGTATCATGTGTGCCCACACTCAAATCAGGATTCTCAAATAATCCAGGGGCTTGACTTTTTTTTCCTTGCTGGGTTAAGATTGATACTTTGACCTGACACATAAGGGAGTCGTGTATAAACCACTGAAACATTTCCATAGGGTGAAAGTATACAGAAAATTTAGTCTGTTGTAGCCAAGTGCATTTAGCTACTTGCACTGAATTAGATTAATACACTGCTGAAATTACTGAAAGTTTTTTATTTTTAACCCATTTCTACATTCCCTTCTCTTGCCAGTACTCTGTTGAGTATTGATTAAAATTCGTGAATGAACCAAATATCAAAAATGGGCAATATGAAAAAGTGTTGTGCATTTTTTGAAGTATATGAAAAATGCAAATTAAGTACAAAATAACTCATTGTTTTCCAAATCCTCGAGGTTAAGAGGGTATTTGAATGAAAATGTTTTTAAAACTATGCACATCCATATATATAGATAAAGATATAGTTTAGGTTTAATTATCCTTAAACTGTCTGGCCAGCCTGTGAGTGTTCCAGGTCAACAAATTTAATCCATGATCTAGTTACTGAGTGAGTAATCAAATCTCAAAATTATCAGGTGTAGTTTGAATCTTCTTTATTTATCTAGATTATCTGGAAGAAGGAGTACATGCATGGATGTGTGTGGGAGGAGGGTGTAAGGTTTACCTATGGAATATAAAATTACCTTGTCATTCAAGAAGATACTGTATCATTTCAGAGAAGACTAATCAACTTGAACATTTAGATCTAAAATTTGTCAAAACTCTGCAATTACTATCCTATATGCAAGCATTTTTATAACTGAACAGACCTTAAAATACACAAATTCATTGCTGAATACCATATGTAGATTGGTTTCAAAGGTGATTGATCAGTTATCAATTAGTTAACACTGGGTCATACAGATGAGTAACTCAGGGTCCATTGTGAGGCAATACCTTAAAAAGAAATATGGGTACTGAAAAGGGGATGCGTAAAGTTCAATGTCTTGCTCAGGACCGCAGAGTTCAAGAATTATTTCAAAGTAATTTACCTGCTGGCAGAAATACACTGTTAGCTTTTCAAAAGGAACACCTGCAGAGGGGAAGTCATTTTCATAACTGTCTCCCTCCAGGAGCATTGGTTGCAGGCTAAGGAGATAAAAACTCTACTGAAAGGAGTCATCAGCCTCGGATTCTCTCCTCCTTCACATTAGTCTTAGAATGAAATAGGTCCTGATTCTTTTTATTGTAGTTCTAGCTTTCTCATGTTCAGTAGAGGACCTGGGCCCTAAGTGAGCTTAGCGGTGGAGTTTAGAGGGAACAAAGACGGGAAGATCCAGTATTAAAAGGTTTAAAAAAAAACCCAGTTTCTCATTCACCTGATTTACTTGCACTCTTCACCTTAAGAAAAGAATATCTCTTTCATCAGAAATTTATCTCAAAAGCCGGATAAATGAAAAAAAATGTAACAAGTTTCTAAAATCTAAGAAGTACCTGGTCTGTAGAGTTTAACTTGTTGACATCATTAACAGAGGTGTAGACAGGAACCAGATGCATCAGGGCATGAAATAAAAAACAGTGCAAATAACCATCATGATGCAGATTATTTTAGCACCACAAGAATATATTTTATCACCACAAGTTTTCGTGACCTTGGTTACTTGTAATTAAATATTAAAACATTATTTGAATATAATGCCTGGCTTGATGGATTACTCAGCTTGTGTTTTTTGTTTTCTATTTTGTCTGTCTGTATTTTTAAAACTGCTTATGTTTTATCATAGTTACATTTTTGTATATTTACAGGGTTGTATGTGAAGGTAGTTGGTGTGCCAGGGAGGTGCCTAGAAATTAGTTGTGCATTTTAAATCAAGCACTATTCTTGTTCAAAAGTAAATCAGTTTTAAGGGAAACAGTAATTAAAGGATGGGCTCTGGCAATGATAAGCCCATTCTAACAATTCAAGTTGTTGCCCTTCTTTGCATAGAGAGCCCCTGAAAACCTGCCTCTGAATGAAAACCACTGCTAGACGTTTGTCTTGTCAATTTACCTCATCTCTTATTTACATATAAAGGACTCTTAAACCAACTGCGGTTATCTCTTGAGGCATGCTGTATCTGGGCTATGCCACATCTTTATTTAATCTCTCCTACAAAGGAATCTGACAGATCCTCATCTTTACATTTTAAGTAGCCACCTCTGATTGCAACAGATGTCAGGAAGACAATGAAAGACAAATACATTAAATGATATGTTTTAGAAGTATACATTTTGAATATAGTGGACGGAATTGAGAATTTGAAGAACATCTATGATGAAAAAAAAACCCACAACGTTGAATCATCTAGGTGTATTTTGTAAGATTTTAAATGGAAATATATGGGGAGGGGAAGCACAGAAGGGTGCATTTCTATTTAAATAAAACCGACAGCCCACTTTAAAGTTAAACATGATTTATTTTTTCCTCTCTATTCTCTACATGTGCAGCAGCGTTTTCCTTCATTAAAGATGCAGGTGCTGACAGGGTTATTTCCTTTGCCCTGCCTCATGTCAACAAGGCTTGAGTGTGAAATTGTCTGAAATGATTTACTGCTTACCCTCCCCACCTATCCATCCGCCACCACTTCCGTACCTTACTGTTTTACCCAGATGAAGGTAATTGCAAGGAGCTAAGTGTTATCTGGGTATTTAAATCACCCACAGATAAATTATAAATTTTAAAGACAGAATTCTTCTCGTAAAATTTGAGAAATAAGAGGACATATATACATACAGTTCCCATCTATACATATTTTTTGTGTTTTATCTTTCACATGCCTGACAGATTTTTGAATAGGTGTGAGGAATTCTTTCAAAGTAGATTTTTAAAATCTTTATAATGTAAAAAAAAAGGGGGGGGATATTTTGGAAATAGAAGTGTGATAGAATCATCAAACATTTCCTTTGGAGTACATTATTTAAAAATAATATTGCATATATCCACCCTACCATCCTATAAAGGTTTTTTTATCTACAGAAATGATTTTTCCAATGGTTGTTGAGTTTCTAGAGCAAAGTAGCCATGGGCAGTGATAAGGAGAATGCATGTTACTTGCAATCTATAGAGACTGCCTGTTTAGAGGCAGTTTGATTTTTTTAACTGCACTGACTATTCAGAAATTAATATTAAAAACTTAAAAAGTTAATTGTCTCCTCTTAAGAATATAGCATTTAAATTTAAAAGTACTTTAACGGGTTACTTAACTCTTTCAATTATGCCTCGGTAGAGGTGTTATTATAAAGAAAAGTAAAAAAAGTAAATAAAGAAACAAAAGTTACATGATTTTATATGCTACTTGACAAGTCTGTGTGACTAGGAAATTGTCTCTTAATGTATTTTCCATAGATTATTTTTTTCAGGAATACTTTAGATGTTTATTAAAAGTATAGTTTTCCAGGGCCCATGGCAGACTCACTGAAAAAGAGAGCCTAGATTTGAAGCCCAGAAACCTGAAATTTTATGAAGACCCCAAATCAATGTAATACACGGAAAATTTGAGAAGCACTGCTTTTGACAAAATTTAAGTTGATAAAGAAATGGTTGAATACATTAAAAAAAATGTTTATTCTCTGAGGAAAGGTTCTCATGAGAAAGGGATAAAAGTATTTGAAGATAATTGTATTTGAGGAGATATTATGGGGAACAGATTTGAGGCCATTACTGGTATTATATTGCTTTGTTTTTACCTCTGTTTCTTGCTTTTTTATCTCACAGTAATATCTAGAGATTCAGAAATATAGTTTTTCATGCTGGAAGAAAGGCATTGAACGGATAAGTCAGAGAAAATTAACCTATTTAACTTAAAATTACTTTATAAAATGATTTTGCCTAATTAGTACAATTTCTCCTAAATTTTACCACACCTTAATAAAATGTTTATTCAGACATTAAGTATCTGGGAATTTATATCCAAATTAGAATAATTAAATTATGCAAATTTTCTGTAAAAAGAAATTGAGAGCCCAGTGTTGCATTGTGACTAATGCTCCCATTTTCCCATGGGAACACTTCAAGGTTTCCTTCCACCATAAAGAAAATTAAACCTTGTATTTTAATGTTTGTGTTGGCATTAGTGTGAGTATGATTTTTTACCACAGAAGTAAATTTTCTTTTTCTGATTTTAAAATAAATTAAAATATTTTCATGGGCCCCTAATTGTTTCGTTGGCCCACACTGTGCCACACTGTGGCTAGTGGACAGGTCAGCTCTCTTAATTAAGAACCATGAAAAAACAAAATATGAATTTATGACTTATGCTTAAAAATATGATACCTAGAAAAATATTTACTACAAATGAAATACAGTAAAACTTTATGTCATACATTTCTGTAAGTTTTATAGAAA